>NW_015648510.1:860501-877767 GCF_001515625.1 Sinocyclocheilus rhinocerous
AGGGTATAATATATATATATATATATATATATATATATATATATAAAATAAAAAATGTTTGACTAATATGGGTGGTATGCTAAATTTATATACCAAAAAGTGCAGTATTCCACTGTATTGCATAGATAGGTATAACATATAACTGAATAAGCCAAATACAAGTCTTCATGATCGATCACACACACACACACACACACACACACACCTGTTTACTGTACACACACAAAATTTTACTGTTGGCTATAGCCCCCCTAAAAATGGCCTAGCGACGCCCATGGTTCTGGCATAAATGTTACAATGTCCAAATAACTTCCCATGCTCTTTGTGGAAAAGTCTGGTTAAAGCAATAGCTGATGAGGTACTAACACATTAACACATAAATGGCTTATTTTGGCCTATAAAAAAAAACAAATTCTCACTAAGGTTATTGAGGCAGGCGAGGCTGCACTCTACCTTATTAGAAACTAGTGTGTGCTTTCAAAAGGATGAAAAAATATTCTAAAAATAAACATGAAAGATAAACATTTAAGGGCAATTCCATCTTCATTCTGAAGGTACGCTCACTGTGAAGATCACAATCAATAGGTCTCCATTGATACATAATTCAAAAGTTCAGTCTTTCTGGCTGTGGTCAGTGATGTCATGCTACCATTAATCAAATGCAGACACACTTTCAGTAAGGTTAGGTTACCAGCTCTTAGTACAGAGATGAGCCTGTGGTGGTTAGACCTGTAGACAAGCTGTCACCCAGAGCCTTGTGTCTGATCAAAGGCAGGTGGATCAAGCGAGCATGGTATAAGAAGTCAGATGAGCAAAAACAGAACATATGCCTTGTGGTGTTAATGGAAGCTCATTGGAAGGGTTGGCTTTTAGAAAAACCTTCAGAAAAGGCCAAATGAAGCACAGACGGGCAACTACTGAACTATGGGAAATCTTGCTTAAAATGCATATTATGCCAATGAAAATTAGTATAATAAAAACAACACTACTATTTAGTAATATTAATAATTATTAAAGCAACAAAGGGTTTTTGAAGGTGCTTTACACATAGTAATAGTTTTATTTAGAATTCATTCTGAATGATTGTTTTATTCTAAATGCTTCTTTATGTTGAATTTAGGGATCGTTATTCACAGCTTTTTATCTTTATTATTATTTTTTTAATCTGTTAAAAACTCTTTCGAAGCCACCTCATTGTTGATTTTCTAGAGTTCAATTTGCATTTGGGAGAACAATTTTCTTTACAGTTTTTTTTTTTTTCAACTGCTTACATTTTCAAAACTTTGTCTCTTTTCAAAACTTTACACAGAAATCCAAGAATTGCACACACAAAATTCAAAATGCCTCACATCTCAAGCAAAATGAAGCACTGTATTCAAAATATCACAAACACATCTCAAAAGCAAACTTTTGCAAACACCTTTGCCGCAATATTAACTCCTGTTAGATTTTTTTGTGCGTTGCATAGAGAATTGTGTGTTGTGTTTTGCAAAAAGTGTTTTATGAAATTGAAAACTGAGTCAAAGGCCGAGAATTAGCGTATGGTTTTGCAGATTTGGTGTGTGGTTCTGGTGTTTGAGTGTCAGGTTTCAGAAATTGTGTGACAAGTAAAGATTTTGTGTGTAAGCAGTAAAAAAAAAACTGTAATTGATCACCTGGCCAAACTGTAGTTTTACCAGAGCAACCAAATGAGATGCAAAGGTAGGTTAGAATAAAAGACTGAAGGAGACTGAAATGGGGAGAAAAGATTGACAGAGACAAAGACAACTTTCAGAGAGAGGAGCTTTAATTCACAGTAGCCTTAAACAGCAGATTTCTTCTTGGCAAACATGGTTGCTAAGATATCACACTAGTGCTTCTTACTGCTGTGTTGAAATAACATACATACAGTAAATAGTGTGCATATGAGGCATAAAATAAAGTACATTTTCTTTCAGACAAAAATAATTTAATATATATTTCCTCTTATATCAGCTATATACCTAACCTTCAGTAAGAATACGGTAAATACTTTTCAAATGTATAGTTAACTGACTGCCCCAAGTCCATTTTTACTTTAATACAAATATAAACTAATTCTGAAATAATCCATCATATAATATAGAAAAGTCTATCTACATTCTACTTTTCATTCAGTGAAGGCTGATACAAAACAAGCTCAGGCACCTACATGCATACAGATCACAGAAAGAACCTTTACAGCAAGAGTGTCCAATCCTGCTCCTGAAGGGCCGATGTCCAGCAGAGTTTAGCTCCAACTAGCCCCAATACACCTGCCTGGAAGTTTCCAGGCTTTACCCCTTCACATAGTGCACAATTTGAAGGGACAGCCATTAGTAGTGGTGTCCGAAACCATAGTCGTTCAAATGATTATCTTTCATGCAACACAAAAGGAGAAGTTTTTCAATATAGCTAATGACCATGGCTATTAAGCTCAAAAAGGACAAAAAGCACCATAGTAGTATCAAAACAATTATACGTATGAGCGTATTCCAAGTCTTAAGAGCTCAGTTGTTCAAAACGTTTCCAGGATCAGGCAATCCATCTTATTTTTGTGACAGTTTTTCAAAGCAACATTGGGTTGTTCCAGAATACCTGGATAGGCTACTAGCTATGTGGAGAACAACAGGTAGGGTACTGAACAGTCAGGTTGGATTACTTAACGTGATTTAAAGAATGCAAACAGCAAAATAAAAATGATATAAAAATCCCCTTACAATTGATTTCCACTTTTCTGATGTGATATGTGATGAGAAAAGAAAGAAGAGTGAGATCGGCCAAAAGTGGATTCGAACCCTAGTCAATCGCATCATTGACTTTTTTCTCGAAACCCAATGACTTTATTCTCAAAATTTAACGAGTTTATTCTCAACGTTTTGTTTTGACTTTTTTTTCTCTCGTAATTCAATGAGTTTATTCTCAACATTTTATTTTGACTGTTTTTCTGCTAAATTTAATGAGTTTTTTTCTTGAAACTCAACAACTTTATTCTCAAAATTTAACGAGTTTATTCTCAACGTTTTGTTTTGACTTTTTTTTCTCTCGTAATTCAATGAGTTTATTCTCAACATTTTATTTCGAAATTTTTCTCGAAATTTAACGGGTTTTATCTTGCATTATAATTACTTTAATCTCAAGATGGTTATATTTTTTTATTAATGCTTGACCCTAATCCTCTTCCGTACTTATACTACACCGAAAGGCTTTTATGAAATTTTGTACTTTGAATCCACCCTACTAATCCTGATTTTTTTTTTTTCCCAAAATTTCTCAATCTTACTAAAAAGTTCTAAACAATACATACCCTGAATGTTTGAACCAGATCAAATTATGTGATCTAATCTGATTATGTGATTATAATCAGTTATGCACTGATTATAATACAGAATCCTTTTTTTTTTAATCAGCTGTGCCATGAAGTCATATGATTGCTTTGACTGAAGAAAAGAACAAATTAAATCCTTATTCACAAAATCAATTTAATGTTACTTTTTTTATTTTTTTCGATTAATAGCCACCAGTCACTGCATCCTTTCATTGTATGGAAAAAAAGCAGTTTGGACATTCTGCTAAATTTCTCCTTTTGTCATATGGGTCTGAAATAACATGACAGAATTTTCATTTCAGGTTGAACTATTTCTTTAAATTCTGAACAGAACACAAAAACTGCAATGTGTTCCAAAGTAAACAGTCCCCACTTTATGGCTTCACCTGAGCAGCCTGCAGTCGATGTGCAATTCTTGAATTCCTCTTTTATGCTGCATTTGGAATATTGAACATTCAGCGCTTGCTATCAAAACACAAGCCTCAAGTCTCCAAATCCAATCCACATAATACCCTTGTGCCTGGCTTTGACATTTTCACTGATAAACAAAAAGCTTTGTTCTTTCTATTCTAAGCTTGTCAAAGCCTGAATTATTCCTTTTCAAATAGGAGTGGCATTCAAAGCGTAGTACGGGGAGGTGATAAATCGATTGAATTGATATCTAGGCTTACAGCGGGGTGCAAGACCAGCACTAGGACATGATGCCAAAGACGGGGTTGTGGCGACAGATTCTGGGTCCATATTCCTCGTAGTCCTTCTTAGAGTGGCAGACTTGGAAGAACTCAGGCTATAAGAAAGTAAAATGTACAAATATATTCGAAATGTACTGTAAAGAGACTGTGACATAATGAAATATATGAGCATTACCGTAGAAGCCAACATCGATCCACCAAACCACACGGCATATCGCTGCATGTGATGAGATATCACCTGCACCTCCATGGGTTTGGGCTGAAAGTAGAATCAGATGTACAGAAAAAGCAGAACGAAAAAAGACAATAGCGAGGTGTGTAGCTGCCTATTGCTATTGACACAGGCAGCATCCTGACTGTTATGAAACCTACTGTAAGTGACCAATTCGGAACATCCGATGAAACATCACTTGAAATGCTCAGAAGAATCCTAATTCCAATATAATTTAGCTAATCGAGTAGTGCGATACATAGAACAACAATACACACTAATCACAACAATGCACAGATAAATATTGGGTAAAATAATCCATTTTTAATTACTGTGATGGAGAGACCATGGAGTAGTCTTCCATCACCATCACTGTATTTTACTGTGTCTCTACCGTCATTATGTATTGTTGGTTTTATTTATTTCCATGTTTTAGCAGAGTGGATGTGGCCTTTAAAAAAGCACAAACCTGAAGAGGAGTACTTATTTTATTTATTTCCGGAAACATTTATGTGTAAATGTATGTTTTGTTCTTATCTGTCCTATTTTTTTTTGCATTTATTGACATGTTGTTTTAACTTTTATTCTTACGTTATTTTATTTATTGAATAAAATGCATAAGGCAAGAGTTGGTACATTCCAATTATTGATGCGGAAAAATGTATGCGCATATAAGGTTCGCTTCACTATTCCGTGTGAGAGCTGTGGACAGATTGTGTTTTGAGATCAAATAAAAAAAGGTTATTGATAGTGCTCCTTGATTGTGGAAATGCTGCAGCCTTTTATGGAGGGAAGTTGGAATCGTGCAGTTTTATAGACTGTGTTTTTATTATTAACCTCTGTTTAGGGTTTCTGCGGGTTTAAATATGTCTTTAAAAGCATCAATTCACCCTTCCACAAATTAAGGCCTTAAAAGGTCTTAAATCAGAGAGTCCTAAATTCATAAAGTCATGGCACTTGTTTTCCCTTTGAATTAAGTAGATTTTTCTGAGCCCATTGGCAGATATTTGTTCTCCCTAGATATTTAAATTTAGAGAACATACCGACTGTGTTCCCTTCCATTTATTTCTTACATTTTCTTTACTTGGTCTAAAAAAGATCTTTAAAAAGTCTTAAATTTACCTACCTGCAGAAATCCTGTTTGTTTTAATTATGCTCTTGACACTGACTTTATTTGCACATTTTCCACATTTGTTTTTAATAAACAACTATTGTGTCCTTGTTCCATCCGGGAGGGATTCTCCTTTCGACCACTCGGGTGCTTATCGCAATTACAGTGGACTATTTTTTACAGTTTCAGAACTGAATGAAAACTAAACAAATATTTTTCTCACCTCATCTGCCATCTTATCTTTCCAATGAGCTAGCAACAGTGCATTACGGTGTTTTTGACTGTTTTTCTGCTAAATTTAATGAGTTTTTTTCTTGAAACTCAACAACTTTATTCTCAAAATTTAACGAGTTTATTCTCAACGTTTTGTTTTGACTTTTTTTTCTCTCGTAATTCAATGAGTTTATTCTCAACATTTTATTTCGAAATTTTTCTCGAAATTTAACGGGTTTTATCTTGCATTATAATTACTTTAATCTCAAGATGGTTATATTTTTTTATTAATGCTTGACCCTAATCCTCTTCCGTACTTATACTACACCGAAAGGCTTTTATGAAATTTTGTACTTTGAATCCACCCTACTAATCCTGATTTTTTTTTTTTTCCAAAATTTCTCAATCTTACTAAAAAGTTCTAAACAATACATACCCTGAATGTTTGAACCAGATCAAATTATGTGATCTAATCTGATTATGTGATTATAATCAGTTATGCACTGATTATAATACAGAATCCTTTTTTTTTTAATCAGCTGTGCCATGAAGTCATATGATTGCTTTGACTGAAGAAAAGAACAAATTAAATCCTTATTCACAAAATCAATTTAATGTTACTTTTTTTATTTTTTTCGATTAATAGCCACCAGTCACTGCATCCTTTCATTGTATGGAAAAAAAGCAGTTTGGACATTCTGCTAAATTTCTCCTTTTGTCATATGGGTCTGAAATAACATGACAGAATTTTCATTTCAGGTTGAACTATTTCTTTCAATTCTGAACAGAACACAAAAACTGCCATGTGTTCCAAAGTAAACAGTCCCCACTTTATGGCTTCACCTGAGCAGCCTGCAGTCGATGTGCAATTCTTGAATTCCTCTTTTATGCTGCATTTGGAATATTGAACATTCAGCGCTTGCTATCAAAACACAAGCCTCAAGTCTCCAAATCCAATCCACATAATACCCTTGTGCCTGGCTTTGACATTTTCACTGATAAACAAAAAGCTTTGTTCTTTCTATTCTAAGCTTGTCAAAGCCTGAATTATTCCTTTTCAAATAGGAGTGGCATTCAAAGCGTAGTACGGGGAGGTGATAAATCGATTGAATTGATATCTAGGCTTACAGCGGGGTGCAAGACCAGCACTAGGACATGATGCCAAAGACGGGGTTGTGGCGACAGATTCTGGGTCCATATTCCTCGTAGTCCTTCTTAGAGTGGCAGACTTGGAAGAACTCAGGCTATAAGAAAGTAAAATGTACAAATATATTCGAAATGTACTGTAAAGAGACTGTGACATAATGAAATATATGAGCATTACCGTAGAAGCCAACATCGATCCACCAAACCACACGGCATATCGCTGCATGTGATGAGATATCACCTGCACCTCCATGGGTTTGGGCTGAAAGTAGAATCAGATGTACAGAAAAAGCAGAACGAAAAAAGACAATAGCGAGGTGTGTAGCTGCCTATTGCTATTGACACAGGCAGCATCCTGACTGTTATGAAACCTACTGTAAGTGACCAATTCGGAACATCCGATGAAACATCACTTGAAATGCTCAGAAGAATCCTAATTCCAATATAATTTAGCTAATCGAGTAGTGCGATACATAGAACAACAATACACACTAATCACAACAATGCACAGATAAATATTGGGTAAAATAATCCATTTTTAATTACTGTGATGGAGAGACCATGGAGTAGTCTTCCATCACCATCACTGTATTTTACTGTGTCTCTACCGTCATTATGTATTGTTGGTTTTATTTATTTCCATGTTTTAGCAGAGTGGATGTGGCCTTTAAAAAAGCACAAACCTGAAGAGGAGTACTTATTTTATTTATTTCCGGAAACATTTATGTGTAAATGTATGTTTTGTTCTTATCTGTCCTATTTTTTTTTGCATTTATTGACATGTTGTTTTAACTTTTATTCTTACGTTATTTTATTTATTGAATAAAATGCATAAGGCAAGAGTTGGTACATTCCAATTATTGATGCGGAAAAATGTATGCGCATATAAGGTTCGCTTCACTATTCCGTGTGAGAGCTGTGGACAGATTGTGTTTTGAGATCAAATAAAAAAAGGTTATTGATAGTGCTCCTTGATTGTGGAAATGCTGCAGCCTTTTATGGAGGGAAGTTGGAATCGTGCAGTTTTATAGACTGTGTTTTTATTATTAACCTCTGTTTAGGGTTTCTGCGGGTTTAAATATGTCTTTAAAAGCATCAATTCGTCCTTCCACAAATTAAGGCCTTAAAAGGTCTTAAATCAGAGAGTCCTAAATTCATAAAGTCATGGCACTTGTTTTCCCTTTGAATTAAGTAGATTTTTCTGAGCCCATTGGCAGATATTTGTTCTCCCTAGATATTTAAATTTAGAGAACATACCGACTGTGTTCCCTTCCATTTATTTCTTACATTTTCTTTACTTGGTCTAAAAAAGATCTTTAAAAAGTCTTAAATTTACCTACCTGCAGAAATCCTGTTTGTTTTAATTATGCTCTTGACACTGACTTTATTTGCACATTTTCCACATTTGTTTTTAATAAACAACTATTGTGTCCTTGTTCCATCCGGGAGGGATTCTCCTTTCGACCACTCGGGTGCTTATCGCAATTACAGTGGACTATTTTTTACAGTTTCAGAACTGAATGAAAACTAAACAAATATTTTTCTCACCTCATCTGCCATCTTATCTTTCCAATGAGCTAGCAACAGTGCATTACGGTGTAAGCTGTTACGATACATGAAGTGCAGCCTTAGATTTTGGGTAGAATAATTAAGAATCTCTTGAAACAGCCTTTGTGTCGACAGACACCTTAAAATGCTGCCAGCCTTGCGAATGCTGAATGTGAGCGTGAGGTGAGAAATTCTGAGACAGTAATGAGATCCGACCTTTATTCTGCCGCCGCTGAGCTCCTCACTCATTTTGAGTCTGGCGTCCACCACACGCTTCAGGTCCCGCTGCAGCCTGCGGCCAAAGTCCCGGAACATAGTGGAGCCACCGGACAGGACTATGTTCTAATACACACACACACACAAACACAAACACACACACAATTCTGAAATATCTGCCTTTTTAATATGTTCACCCAAAAAAAAAAAAAAACCTTAGTACACAAATATATAATTCATGGAAAAACTAATGCAAAGGCATCTATAAACATACACACATTTGCTTCTGTTTGAATGGACAAATTTTCGTGACAAGGACAAAGCATTACCGCTCCACCGTCCATGTGCTGTATATAAGGAGTAAAACTTAATTTAAACAAATAAATAAATCAAAATAAAATCCACAACATTACAGATATTAAATCACTGAAATTAAAAGAAACATCTTTGGGTAAAATGCAATATTGTGGAAACAAGTAATACATTTAGATTTTGTCCACTTATTAAATAAATCCTCCAGTCCACAGAATGTTTTAATAAAAAATAAAAGCAAAATATTGCATTTTTTCCTTTATACTTCTGCAATAAGCTACTGTTACTTTTTTGTTTTCTGGCAGACACTGACAAGGCCAGTAGAGTTGCATGCTGGGAATAAATGACCATGTGCTGACTGAGGTCAGCTTATAACAGGGTATCTGCAGGAGATGTGTGTTCCATTACAGGTTTCAGGGTTCAATTCTTATTTAACGAACTTGAGGAGATATCCCGCTACTTGGAAAAAGGAAATGCTGGTTTCATCTAGGAAATAAAAGGCTGGCTTCTCTGATGATGAGTTTAAAGGGTGGATGGACCGTGGCAGTGGACCCTTTCACTGAGATGAACAGCTTTTAATCTACACTGCATGCCAGAAGTCGGTAAGAGATATCTTATATGTGCATACTTACATGCACCTTTTTCATTTGCCCTCTGTTCTTTGGTGATATCAAGATGCACATAATTCATTTAATCTATAATACATTTTTTATACCTGAAGACTTGACCCTCCAGCTGAGGATAATCAAATAATGTCAAATTTACACCACAAGGGTTGCACAGAAGTGCTTCTGAAGTGGCATTTAGGTTTCTTTACCATTTAATGTTGCTCAAAGGTGGAATAAATACACTGACGCCGCAATTACAATTGCATAATTTTATTCTAGCAGCTGAGGTGAGTCAGAGAAGGCATACTTTAGTGTGGCTTTTATGCAGCATTATGTCTTTACACTGAATTTTGAGCAGGCAAAAAGCAACCTTTACACAGCGGTGCCTTAATACATTTTGTAAGGTCTTTTGCATTACCACCTCTGCTTAAAGTTGTGTAAAACAATCTTACTAGGGCCAATGCAAGATGTGAATGTCTTTCCCCCCCCCCTCAGGTATAATGAAAGCTTTCTGACATTATGCAGCTTTTACAGTTCACAGATTTCAATAGTAAATATCTGCAAAATCAATCCACGTACTCAGTTCTGTGTCATGTACTAATCTATTTCCTATGCTTATGAAAGACAACCTAGCCAGTTACAGTATATGTGTCGTTGCCCAAACACATTCTACATGCAAACCCTGGGTCTTTCTCCTGCAAGCACCTTTTCACTTTTCACCATCCAATCAATTCTTGATGAATAAATGGGTTGAGAACAAAGTTTCATGTTTTATTCTATAGCTGTCCAAAACAACAAATGCAACTGAAAACCTCCCTCTTGTCAATGCTGGGAGAAATATGGGTATATTAAGGTTTGAAAGCAGTTGTTATAGTGTTTGTGTGTGTGTGTGTGTGTGTGTGCATAATGGGTATTGCAGTTCTCTATTGTAGAAGTTGTCCTTCAGCCCACTCTGAAACTATTGTTAAAAAAAAACAACAACTTCTAAATGTTTGCTGACAAATGAAAATAAATCCAATAATCCTGTAGATCTTGTTACACGAAGCAGAAAAAAGAATAGAACTGGCTCACAGGTTGGACCGCCATAAATTTTTCAGTTGTCAAGACAATTGGTGAGCAAGTTTTTGTGGTGTAGCCTAAATGTCACTGCATGTAACCTATGCCATGGAGATATACACTTGTTCGCAGCAAAAAAAAAAAAAAAAAAAACAGTTCCTTATAAATATATCGGCATGGCAAGCACAACACTTTCATTTTAGTGAGCTGGCAGTAATGCAAAAGTAACTTGATAATTAAAAGTAACAACACAAAACCATAAAGAAGTTACTTTTTAAATTAAGTAACATAATATTGTAATGCATTTGCCTTAGGTGTAGTATTCCTAAGACAGATACCTAATGTCAGTTCTAGATACAACCCTAGATGAACCAATCACTGTTCAGAGGCCTTTGTTGATTAGTTTGCATATGCTGCCAAGACGTTTTACACCTCAAGAAATCTTGGCAGAAAAAGAAAATAAAGCTAAAGGAGCATCAAAGCACTTTCCATTTAATATCCAATTCCTTCAGTATAGTTCAGAGAGAAGTTTGTTTTGAAGGCAAATGAATAGGAATCATTTCAGTGCACTGTGATGTAGATGCACACTAATTATCAGTGTGCATAATTGAATTTGTCAAGACGCTATTTATTCAGTCAGGCTACGAGTTGTGAGATATAGAAATGGATACTGAGGTTATTTCAGAGCTGTTCATCCTATTTGCAGGGATCAGTTAAAGCTCTCTCTATTCTAGAGAGTGTAGAGTAATTGTGAACTCAGTGGATAAACATTGACCCCTGCTGGACAAATAAAAGTACTGATCCCAAGCAAAAGCAATATTCAGTCAGTTAAATGTTTTTATTTATGTTTTCTCTTATTTTTTGCCTCAGGATATATAGATGTGTGCTGGGCTCCCATTAATCTTTTTTACAGGTTAAAACAATAGACAGTAGGGGAGGAAAAATTTAAATGAAAAGACATCTCGCCTTTTAACTAATACCAATCACTTTTCAGTCACTCTAGGTTTACTCTAAAATGCACATGTGCATTGGCTGGGCCAACCTGAATAACTTTTTACTGTGATTTTAGCAAAAATAAACCATTGTAGTCCGATTTTAGTGGTGAAATTGATGTTTTGGAAATAACATGTTGTTTTGGTTGGATGTTTTGGTTTAACAAAATTTTGACAAACAGTTTAGAGCAGGGGTGTCCAAACTTAGTCCTGGAGGGCCGGTGTCCTGCAGCGTTTAGCTCCAACCCTAATTAAACACACCTAAATCAGCTAATCATGGTCTTACTAGGCATGCTAGAAACTTCCAGGCAGGTGTGTTGAGGCAAGTTGGAGCTAAACTCTGCAGGACACCGGCCCTCCAGGACCGAGTTTGGACACCCCTGGTTTAGAGTTTTATTCTTTCATTATTCTAGCAGACAAAAGCTGTATTTGCATGACTAGAAAATAGCTGCCCAGGGAGTGTAAACAAGATAGTCAACTTGCTCCAATAAGGACTTTGGAAAGAGAGGAAAACACTATGAGTTTGAGTTTGAATTTGATCAAACTGGATATCATAAATATGTCTATACCATGTTAGTTGCATGTCAGCTTGACAGTGAAGTCTGAACACTGTAATGTACAGGGTCGGTGCTAACAAACTTACTGAAAAGCCAGAAGTTGTGCTGATCTATAGCTATATTTGATAGAGCAATGTAATTTCTCTGAATGTAATGCAAATTTACCAGGATACCAGTATGAATGCTCGCTGGAGTTTAACACTCCATTCCACTTAAGTTGAATAATCCTGAATAATCACATAAATGTGAAAGAGTAAATTTACAATCCTCTCCTCTTGTATTATATAATGTAATAGGAAATTCTGGTTGTCTAAATCCACTGTATCTATTTTGGTATTAAAGGGATAGTTCAAAGGGATACCGCATGTCATTCCAAAACTGTATGACATTCTTTCGTTCTGTGGAACATAAAATAAGATATTTTGAATTTTTTTTTTTTATACAATGGCAATCAATGGCTACCAAAACTGTTTGGTTACAAACATTCTGCAAAATATCTTCTTTTGTGTTCTGCAGAATAAAGAAATGCACAGATAACCTCATTTGAGCAAAGAATGGATGATGTTTCATCAACATATCATGTTTGCACATTGCTATAATTTTTTGTACTGTTAACTTATTAGAACAGATACAAATTATCAGCTGATTTTCCATATGCCTATAAGTATATACTACATTTTCTGTATCCTAAGTTCATTTAAAGCTGTCAACTGACTGAATCTAAACTTTAACTCCTGGTTAACACTCAAGATATTATATAGGATTCAAAATTCAGTTGTGTTCATTTGTGAAGATTATCATGATGAACAAAATGTGTAAGAATCATAAACTTTTGTTGGTCACAGAGCTTATTGGGTTTTAGTTGAGGGAATCAGGGTTCCCTTGGCCTACAAAAATGCATCAACACTGCAGCGCTCTGCAGCATGATAATATTGGTATTGTACCTTGTAAAGTGGTCTTCTGACATCGATAGGGCAGTTCTGAATGACTTCATCCACTACATCTGAGATGGGCTGCATGAAGTCTGGGTTGGCAAACTACAGAGTGAAAAGACCTTTTACTACAGAGTTTCCAAAGGTCATTCTGGGTATACATGTTGAATAATTCAGAGAGTGTGGTCTTTTTACCTCAGGGTGAAAAAATATCTCTGGTCCCAGAAAACGCTCATATCCAACATCTATTTGAAATTCATTTTTGCTGATAGCATTGATTCCCTTGTATTTTTTTATCCATTTGCCAGGGTCCATGTCATATTTGGTGAATTCCTTCACTATGTCTGGACACATGTAGCAATACCTTTCCTTAAAAAAAACAGAATAATGCAGATAGGGAGTACAAAAGTTGTTTTAGACATAAATATGGCTATTATATGGTTATTTGCTATTATAAAATGAATCCAGATCAGAACCTGTACACTGACTGTACATTATCCCAGTTACTACACAGTCAACACACAGCCTGCATCCCAATGTACATTTACATCAAACTGATTTGAGTTCAAATTATTCCATCTTGTGTGTAGATTTGCAGAAAAATAAGTAGACAACTGTGAAATCTAAGTTTACTTTATTTCTCTACACACAAAAAATAAATAAATAAAATAAAAAATAAAATATTTGATCACTCTATGACACAGTTGACCAATCGGAATGAAGCATTCCAGAGAGAGGAATATCATCCCTGCTGATACTCACTTTAACAGCTTTTGCAGTCTCCAGTGACTGTTCTGGAGGAATGCCGATCTCTCTCTCTCTTAGCAGCTGTTGAATGAAGTAGGTGATATCTCTGCCTGCTATAGGGATGTGCTTTATACAGCTGCCAATCACATAACCTTCTGCCTAAGAGTTAAAAAAGAAACAGAAATCAGCCATCTAAATTGTTGAGGAAAACTCTAGCAACATGTATTTGCAGATCACACTTAATCACACTTTGGCTTATATGTCTACTTTTTGATGGTACTGTATGAAAACTGTTTACCACTGGTATAGCATGAGTAACCCCATCACCACTATCAATCACGATTCCTGTTAGTGTTCGTTCTCCAACCTGTCTTGAAGTCCACGATGCAGCCAATGCCAAAACAGCCTAAAAAATAGCCACAGAGATAAAATTGCTGTTTCTGACATATTCCATGCTGAATACAGGAATGTGCCTAGTGCGAATGATCCCTACATTTACAGGGTAGATAAAGCAATGCAATTCAAAAAACTTCAAATATATATATATATGAAAAATACGAGAAATGTAAAAAAGAATGAAATCTGATACATTATAAACTCCTCTTGTGTTAAAAAAGTCTGTATAATTTATAACCCACATATTATAATGTTCAAAATAAGCACATATTCATATTTCTTCATATTTTAGTGCTGCGTTCGACACCATAGATCATGACATACTCATATATCGATTACAAAACTATACGGGTATTCAAGGGCAGGCTTTAAGATGGTTTAGATCCTACCTGTCCGATCGCTACCACTTTGTTTATTTAAATGGGGAGCCATCTCAATTATCCCCAGTAAAGTATGGAGTGCCACAAGGATCTATCCTAGGTCCTCTGCTATTTTCAATATACATGTTGCCCCTTGGTAATATTATTAGAAAATACGGGATTATTTTCCACCGTTATGCTGATAATACTCAACTATATATCTCAACAAGACCAGATGAAACTTCTAAATTATCTAAGCTAACAGAATGTGTTAAAAATGTAAAAGATTGGATGACCAATAATTTTCGCTTATTAAATTTGGATAAGACAGAGATATTGCTTATTGAACCAAAAAACACTAAACAGAATCTCGTATATTAATGTACATAAACCGACAGTCACCACTGATAAGCTACTACTAAATATATTGTAGAAACTTAATTTTCTGTAAAGCTGCTTTGGAACGATTTGTATCGTGAAAAGCGCTATACAAATAAACTTGAATTGAATTGAATATTTTTTAATGCAATGACTACCTGTGACTATTTTATAACTAAGGTGCAAATAACTATAACGAAGTATAAACAGTGACATTAACATTATTTGTATGTATTATTTGTGTAAATAGCCTCTGATTTTTTATGTCAGCTATCAATGGTAAAATGGGTTTCTCACACTTATTTTCTGTGCTGCAACTGACTAGTATTTGAAATAGAAACTAACAACCAAAGACATCATTTCACATACTTGTTTGAATGTGAAACTCAAATAGATGAAGAAACAGCAAATTCCGTACATTTGACCTCAGATGATTCAAAAGACCAGTTTTCAATTTCAGGTACACTTTGAGTCTTAAAGTTCATAGGTATTCATGTATTTTTCTATTTTAATCTTTGACAAGCTACAATAAAGGGTTTCTGTATTTTACCTGACTTTTTGTGAATTGCATGGAAACCAGTGGGAGATCAATTTGACCCCAACACAATCGATGTAACCAAAATTTGCACAGCTTGTTTAAAAAGCATCTATTTGTCAAAATGAATGTAATTCATAACCCTAAATTAGAAAAGTCAAGAAATTTCAAAAATAATTAAATTGTTTAAACAGTATTTCATGTAATTGAAAAATAGAGTGTGGATCTAATTTACCAACAACACAATAGGAGGTTTAAATTGAAAAGCTAATTAATTGACAGGCTAATATATATTATACATTATTGATCTTTCAAACACAGTTTTCTATGTTTCTTTGTTTATGGCATCATTGTAACCGAGTTGACATATTTAAACGTAAAGGTTTACCTGAACAGCAATATATAGTCCTGGGACGCTGAACGTTTCAAACATGATCTCAGCTAAGTATTCCCGGTTCTCTGGGGTATTTAGAGGAGGTTCTGTCTGAAGAGAAAATATAGCACTGCAACATCAGGATAAACAGACACAAAAGGTCTGTTGAATAAATGAAATGTGCTCTTTTGTAATGTAAAATATCAGGCGCATATAAAGGGTGTTTTGTCTTCATCAAATGGAGCAGCGAAACAAAGGCACACATGCAGTAGACACACTGGAAACATCCTGTTTGTGACTAAAAACCCTGTTGCACTCGGGTACATACAAAGCAGCATAATCTATCATTATGCAAACAATAAATATTTCAATGGTAGCTTCAATTATGTATGGGCTTCCTCTGTTTCTCAGTGGGAAGAAGATGTTTCACAAATCTCTTTAAATTACTGTGCCAAACACTCCATAATGTCATCTTTAAGGTCTTTAATGTACAGTCGACATACCATCAAGAAGTTGTGGTCCTCTGGTTCAGCTCTGAGATATTTAAATATGACCTGCTCCATGAACTTCTCCATGAGGTCCCAATCCTCAACAATACCATGTCTGATGGGCCACTAATGTGTATAGAGAAAAAGACCATTACATGAATTCCTCATTACTCTAGTCTTAGTTAACACTGTCTGTTGTCTCTCGACAACACAAACTTTTCATTAGGAATCTCAGAAAGGACTGTATATTTCAAAAAAGAAGATAAAAACAGCAAAATAAGAACAAGACAAAGACAGGAAAAATACTTTTATGAAACACAATAATACAGAACCGTTATGAAATATGATATCATGAGGTGGTAAAATGTATATTTTGGTAAGTGTGAGACATATGCACACATTTAAGTGTTATTTTTCAAATGTTCTTTTGGCCTTTTGGTCTTTGTTCTCCAAAAACAAACTGCCTTTATGGCTTCATTTTTTGAAACATGTTCCCTTGCAGAATCTTCATGTAGTTTACAGTACATCATCTATTCTTCTTTCTGATGTAAAAAAAGATGGTCTGTCCCTAATGATGAAAGGCAACCCAACAGTATGATGCTACCACCCCTTGAGAAAAAGAAGTGTGCTTAATTGTATTGAATGTGCACTTGTAGTGTACTTCATATCTCAAGTATAATGTTACAAAAGGGTACATGCAGATAATATATTAATGAAATAAAAGGCCACTTAAGTCAACTTAAAAAAAGAGTACATTTTCATGACTGTTAAAGGTGCAGTAGGAGATCTTGGAAAATGCTAACTTTAGCCTGATAGCACTGAAAGCGAACGTCCCACCCTCTGGAATTGGGAACCGCTGGGCTACATCATGTGTCATTCACCGGTGAGAAAACGTTATAGTTCAGTTAGTAAAAGTACTACAATACCATGAAGGAAGATCGGCTTCTTGATGTTTGTCTGTCATTCTCGCTCTGTCTGCACAGCATGCGTGAATTCGCTGATGACGTATCCTGTCTGCGCGAACAGGGTGCGCAGAGGTATGCTAATACATACGTTGACAGACAGGTAGGA
>NW_015648510.1:877777-882493 GCF_001515625.1 Sinocyclocheilus rhinocerous
GACAGACAGGTAGGAAAGTCAACTCGGACCGAGCGTTTTGATTGGACGAACATTTCTTGGTCCTACGCCTTCCACAGAATATATAAATACAGATAAATACATTTAGACCGCTTAACTTAATGATTGCTATCGGGATGTGAAGAGACTTTCAACCAGCATAACAAAAAATGTTTCTGAAGACAATCACCTATTGCACCTTTAAGTACGCTATTAAGTACACTTTTAAAATTAAAAGTTTTACTTTAAAACACACTTTAAATCATTATATTTTCATAATATTTTGTCGTGCTTTAAATAAGAATACTTATTTTGACATTTTGACTAACATACTAAAGCACATTTTAGCTGTAGTGTGTTATGCAATATTAATTTGGATTTGTCTCATATTTGATTAAGTTTGCTTCACTGACTCTGATATTCTTCTGTTTATTACTGTGAAACTGCTTTTAAACCATCTGTATTGTATAAAACACTATATAAATAAAGGTGACTTGACTTTTTCACAAGGGACTGCCAAACTCTGCTGCTAGTATTTATTTTATTTTTTTGGTTGACAGTGTCACATTCTCATCAAACATGATTTTAAAAAGCTCTATCACTAAATCTTGTATCACACTGACTGCAAGCTGAGCAATGGTTTCTTTTGTGCCTATCCTCCGTACAGCTCAATATCATGTCAAGCCCTTGACATGGTTGACTGGTGCCCCTTCACTCTGTTCTCAGTTACTGAACCCTGTAACTCTTTCAAAGTGATCCTTCACCTCTCACGTCTTCTTGTTCAAGCTGTGTTTTAAAGGACTGCCTTTTCTAGGCAGTGTCTGAGTAGCTTTAGACTTCCTGACAATTGAACCATTGCTGCCCCCAACATTTCCAAACACTTTCGTACATTTCATGAAATCGTTGGATGAGTGCAGTTTTTTTTCTTTCTTATACTTACGCACAGTTTTTCTAGCTTAAACAGGAAGTTTGGCATAACATATTAAAGTAATCCTCCCCATTTTAAAATAGTCTGTTTGCTACAGTACTTGCTAGGAAGTTTTCCTTTTATACTCAAAAAAGGCTGTTTTAGAAGTACACTAGCATTTAGATGCCCTCTTGGATCTTCAAGTACTGTATGTACAATAGGTCAGCATTAGTACTTCCTTTTGTGATTGCATACAACAAATCTGCTTATAAACATCCTGAGGTAGACTGTACAGTGTCGTCTACATGCCTAAAACAACAGACTGATACAATAAACATTGTATTTGCTTAAAGAAATGACTACCTTGGTTGCATAGTTGGGCTTATCAATGGCTTCATCTCCAATGAAGAAATCGAGGTCATCCACCCCTTTCATGAGACGTCTCTGTGCCTGATCTCCAACACTGGCTGTCTCTCTGATCGCAATACCTAAAATTGACAATGCTACAATCAGTTGACTATTGTAGCACTGTGAAGTCAAAAAGCACATTCGTATAAAATATGCTTAGCACAAATTTGAATGTTTAACAGTATCCATTGACAAAAACATTACAATCAATAAGTGCTATGAAAGGATGTGTGTTGTTAAGAGGCTCAGAGCCTACGGTATATTGAGGTTACAGCAGTGGTGAATAACAGCTTTAAATAGTGGTTCCCTAAGGCAGAGTTTAATTAAAATTCGTGATCCAAATATTATATCCTGGATCTGAGTGCTGGACATGCAGTATTAGTCTTCACTGATCTGCCCTGCTGCGCATTTAACAACTAAAACTGGCAGGCAGCTCACAGGATGGCATGATGAACTGGGGCTCCGTGTTTCCTGCATAACCAATCTTGGTGTACCTGAGGACGAAGAACAGTATATCATCATCATGAATGAGATGAATGAATCAGAATGACTGTGGTTCAGTCTATTTGTTTATAATTTTTCAATCAGTATTTCCAGTGAGTACACGGTCTTTCCATTTATCAAGCAACAGCTGTGGTAGGTTATTATATAGCTATAACACACCTGATTAATGTCTCAACATCGCAGCCAAGTAAATCAAGACCAACATAGTTTAGATGAAAACATAAATCATACCAAAACCCATAACATGAATATTGCTTCCTATACACTCTCTTAATTTTTCATATGCAGATACTGACTAGATGTTTACATAATCAAGACACTGTTACTTCTGAATTAGTTTTTACTAGTGTTACAGGACTGAATTAATCAGCTCAGAACAGATACAAAAATATGCATGTAGGGCATATATATATATACAACCCACATCCCAATTCATATATCCCTCATCCATATTTGTGGATTCATGCACCTGACCCTAATCATAACAGATTAGAAGCATTTTTAACAATGTTTAGGAATAACAGCCTATAGTAATTCAGTATATTTTACATGCTTTCTAAAATACATGCTTTCATTGGAATCATATACGCATAATGATACTGAGGCAAGCATTTAATCAAGTTATAGTCTGCAACAGCAGGCTTAAAGATTTGTCAAATTGATTGCAAAGCTTTAAATTAAACTGGAGGATTATAAACGTGTAAACAAACTCACCCTGTCCCGCAGTCTATCACGCACGGAGGGGGCCGCACTGCCATCACCAGCACTGGACACAAACACACAAACACATCCGCATGACACAACATTAACGACGTCATCTACACAGAAACCGTGTGCCGTTTACAGGGTTGTCAGGTTTACCTTTATTGCGGTATGTATTATCCCTTGATTATGGCTTGCACCGTTATTTTGCGCGACTACTTCCCGAGTCAAAGGGAAGGCAAAAAATAGAAACATGCTGGATCTACTCGCGCTGCCTCATCACGGTCCACAGGAGGGTTGACAGCGAAATTACGAATCATACTATGGTAAAGGCAAGAAGGCGAGTTTATTAATATTCATAAGCCAAGTCTTCGCTACATGAAGGTAAACGAAGAGACGTCATGACGTAGTTAATAACCATGAGCCAAGCCTTCGCCACCACATATTCGCCACCGAAGATTACTAAGGAACGTCAACATTGCGTAATTAATATTTATGACTTAAACAATTGCCATAGTAGGCTCCGTAATTTCATGAGTTGGCAAAAGTGCCTGCAGACTGCAGAGCGCGTGGCGCATTATCACTGTTTACTTTCTTAACCTCTTACTTACTTACGATTCAGCTTTAATGGCAGACGTACCTAGATCTGTAAATTGGTTTGTGTTAATTTGGTCCAAGATTATTTATTTATTTATTTATTTTATTTAGTCATTTAGCAGACGCTTTTATCCAAAGCGACTTACAAATGAGGACAATAAAAGCAGTCAAAACTAACAAAAGAGCAACAATATATAAGTGCAAATGACAAGTCTCGGTTAGCCTAACGCAGTACACGCACGACACACACACACACACATACATATATATATATATACACATACATATATATATTATACACACACACACACATACATATAACGTTACACACACACGCACAAAGAAAAACAAGTAGATAGAATAGAAAAAATAGAAAGCTAGTGTTTTTTTTTTATTATATGGCGAATCGATTTGGAAATAACTAACTCTGATTGTTTGGGGTAATGAAATACAGGTATAAAAACAATGGAAGTATATCTCTTGGTTAATGAAATATGTTATCAATGAACGTTGGAAAATCTGGGGATTGGGGCTGTATTGATGACGATGATGATGATGATGATGATGATGATTATTACTATTATTTAGATTATTAAGATTATTGGCAGTATTTATTTATTTCACTTTTTATTGTGTGTATTGTTGATTTGGCAATATTGTATGTTAAATAAACACACAAATACATACATACATACATACATACATTATACATAAATACTGTCATGAATTCTGTACATAGACTTCCATCCTACTGCCACAAGAGGTCGTCTCTTCTTCATATTGACTCTCCGGACTACATTTCCCATCATCCATTGCACTGATTGCACACAGCTGTAACCAATCACACGCTCACCTGAAAGCTATTACACACATTATATTACACCCACTCAGATCCTGCTCAAGTCACCCAGTATTGTTCTGCATTTTTCACTCTCCTAGTGTTAGCTGCTTTACCGAGCCATTCTGTGGTTCTGTTCAGTCTCTTGCGTTGTATAGCGTTTATCACTCTCCTAGCGATAGCTACTCTACGGAGCCAGGTTCTAGTTTTTCTTAGTTTAGCCATATAGTCTTGCCTTGCCTGTTTTCCTGGTTCCTGATTCTTGCCACGTATGTTGGATTAACCCTTTGCTTACTGTTTCGGACTGTGTTTGCTCCTCGCCTGGATTTATGCTCACGTTTACGGATTACCCCTCTTGTCAAGCCCTCTGGATTACGTTTGCTGTCGTCTGACTCAAGCCCGTTTAGGATTGCTCTTCTGTCTTGCCTGTGCCATACCTGTTTGCTGTTGTTCGACTCTGCCTGTGTTTTTGACTGTTTATTAATAAAAGCTTGCACATGGATCCGCACGCCTCTCGTCTCATCAGCCCCGTTACAAATACATAAGCAAGTTGAAATCGAATTATAACGAAGTCCCTTTATGCCCTTTATAGGATAAACTCTATGGCAGGTGGTCCTAATTTTACATTAGCCTATATAATTTATGTAGAATGAGTTATACATTTGTAGTCCCTCCGTAGTGTATTGAAGTGATGTATAAATGATCTTTATTGCCTTGTTATTCTGTTTTTTTTTTTTTTTTTTGGATTGCATGATATTATGAA
>NW_015648510.1:882532-891224 GCF_001515625.1 Sinocyclocheilus rhinocerous
GCATGATATTATGAACAATTACGTTTTTTTTTTGTAAATAATTTTGTCTCCCTTTCAAAACGTTTTAAATTATTGCCCACTGTGTGTTCTTTAGACCAGTGTCAGAAATTAAAGTTTTTATAAAAAGACCATATCAATACATTTGTGGGTGAAGTCCGCTAAAATGGGCTATCAGGTAAAATGGGCCAAATAAAGTTGTAGCGTCATATCTCTTAAAATTTTTATAGTCAGTCACAATAACTGGTCTTGCATTGTTGCTTCAACACTTGTTGACATTTGACAATTGTAAGGTAAGTGAGCCTGACATAGTAAATTTCTTTCATCATCAGTAAGGGTACTAAAGCAATTATACATATGCTTACCAACAAAGCAAAGGTTTATGAACAATGTTTTGACATGCTCTTTCAAGTAAAAAAGTTTAATATAAAAAAGAAACTTCGGATTTTGTGAAAAACGTAATTTTAGGTAGAAATGGGTGGTTAAGCTCAAATGGGCCACACTTTTCAGCTAAAATGGGCTGCATACACACACAGAAATTGAGGGTGAAAATAGGTTTATAGGCCTAGATATGTGTGCATACAAAATCTACATACACACATAAACTACCAGTCAAAAGTTTTTGAACAGTGAGATTATTATTATTTTTTTTTTAAATGTTGAAATATTTTTGCTATTTAAAATAACTGTTTTCTATTTGAATATATTTTAAAATGTAATTTATTACGGTGATCAAAGCTAAATTTTCAGCATCATTACTCCAGTCACATGATTCTTCAGAAATCATTCTAATATTCTGATTTGCTGTTCAAGAAACTTTTTTTATTCAGTTGAGTACATTTTTTCAGGATTCTTTGATTAATAGAAAGGTCCAAAGATCAGCATTTATCTGAAATAAAAAGCTTTTGTAACATTATACACTACTATACCATTCAAAAGCTTGGAGTCGATATTAAATAGTAAAAATATTTCAAAATTGTACTGTTTTTGCTGCACTTTGAATCAAATAAATGCAGGCTTGGTGAGCAGAAGGGACTTCTTTAAAAAAAACAAAAACATTAAAAATCTTACTGTTCAAAAACTTTTGAGTGGTAGTGTACATGCACACAAAAGACACAAATGCACAGAAACACACATCTATACAACATGATCAGTTCATTTTTAATTGCATTGTTTAATGAAATATTCAGTCGACTTTCTATTTAATGAAATGCATATGGTGCTGTTGCTATGGCACACTAAAGACAATAGTGTCAATTTACTGTTAAAAATAAAATGATTTCAGCTGAAATTACCTGTGTTGTTCTCTTTTTATATTGGCCCATTTTACCTGAATGTTGTGCCGTGGCTCAAGAATAATTTTAAAACAATTATACTTTTTGACATTTAAAAAATATATACATATTTAAGAGACCCATGCTAATTTATAAAAATATCATTAGATCTCATGCATAGCTTATTTGATGCTATTATAAGTCATTTACCAAAACGTGGCCCATTTTAGCTGACTTCACCCTACTTAAATTCCATTTCAGTTAATTAAATAATTGTCATATTTATAATATTAATATGATATTATAAATATTGTACAAACAGTATATTATATTATAACTATATGTGTCTGCTGTTGCAGACGATTTTGTGTCTTCATCAAAACAAAACACGTATGATCTGTTTAAACACTAATTACTAAGAACAGAATAGAATACTATGAAGTAATATGTAATATGAAATCAAATGTTATAGTCTTAGAAAGAGCCTGGTGTAATTAGTAAAGTAATTGCGTTTTTTTACAACTATTAATCTCTTTTATGTAAATAAGTGGCAAATATAATTGGCATTTAACATTAACTTCCAGAAGAAATGTGAAAAGTGAAAGACCAGTTGCAAATCCTACACATCTCCGTCTTTAAATAAATGATATCATATTCTATAAAATACAGTAAATATAAAATAAAATGTTTTATCTAAAATAAAATGTAAATACATGTGTTGTTGTGGTTTCAATAGCTTGTTACTGTTAGACGCCGTAGGACTTTTGTTTTGAAGTGTCGTCGAACGCTTATTTACCAGGAAATGGAATTCCGAAATTATTGCGCGAAAATCAACGAAATGACAGCACGAGTTAGAATGGCTGAGAATGGTGCACAGGTATATCTGACAAATCAGTTAAAGCTTTCCCATTAAAGCTTTAAGTAAACATACAATTACTTGATACATTTAAACGTATGCTTGCATTATGACCCGCTAAATGGAATGGACTGTTCCTGTCGATTTACATTAAAATGGGTTCATTCAGATGATCATTAAAGTGTTTAACTAAATCTCAGTCGACGGAAGCTCAAACTGAGGTTCAGGCATTTCTGCATTATGTTTAAATGGAATCGTACAATTGAAAGTACTGGCATGCCACTTGCTGTACCTTGCTTGCAGTAAACATCAGTGTTTTTGCTTTTGTAGTTGGTAAGCAGACTTGAAGGGCGACAGTCATTGAGGGACATTGAACCCAATATATTTCCCGTCGACGGTGGTCCAGGTCAAGGTGAAGTAAATACAAGCTGACCCTGCGTGTATTAAACACAGATTTAATTTTTTTAGTAGTGCTTTAAGTTGTTTTCACGTTAATTTGGAGACTCAATGTGAAAATATAATACCGTGGTCTATAAAATGATAGCAAATTTGAGGTATAAATAGCCTACAGATTTTCACAGGTGGCAGTTGATACTTGACTTGATGTAATTTTTATGAAGTCCCCATATGTGTATGATAATATCTCATTTGTAAGTCGCTTTGGGGGAGAAAAAAAAAGTTACTACTATATGAATGTAAATGTTATGGTTAATACATACTGAAAAAAATCTATATTTTCTTATTTCCCATCGTATTATGCAGACTCCAAGGAAACTATAAATAAGCCGTATATAAGACAAGAAGTAAGAACACTGTGACTCTGTTGATTGAGATACACTCGGTATCTAAAAAAAACACCTTTTTGAAAGCAAACATTTTTGCAGTACCATTTGGTGCCACTACTGGTGTAAAAAATAACACACTTGAAGGGATAGTTCACCCAAAAATGAAAATTTGATGTTTATCTGCTTACCCCCAGGTCCCATTTGCTATGTTAACTCAAATTAGCACTTGAATAGAGCGCTTCAGTGATGACATATATTTGTAGGCCAACCCGGCAGTTCGCATCACCCTGGTTCCCTCAACAAAAACCCAATAGGATTGATCTATTGGCTTTTGTATTATTGCAGAAAATGAGCTCTTAGATGAACAAAAAAGTTATGATCCTTACACATTTTGTTCATCATCTTCACAAGTGAACACAACATGTATTAATTCTGAATGAATGATGATGTTTAATGCCCAGACAACCTCTTTATATTTCCATTTTAGCCACATGTTAGCAATCACTTTAAGACAAAAAAAGTCAATCAAAAGGGTGTATTGCTGATGTATTTTATTTTATAGAATAAAACATGAAAATATCTTAAGCTTGTGTAACTACAGTCCATATTACAGGCATTTAACCAAAAAACCCATAGACTTAAGGGGATAGAACTGGAAGTGTTAAAATGCTAATTCATTTCCAGGTTTTTCCCAACAAAAATATGTCATCCATGTAGCACTCTATTAAAGTCTAAAGGTCACTGCACACTGAGTCTGAAATTTTCGTATGAGTTTTTTTTTCTTTTTTTTTCTCGGATTCGTCATCCTTTCCTATCAAAATGCTTGCTACGGATGTGAAAACGCAGAAAATCGAAAAACAACGGCGATCCGACGAGTTTGAAAATCATGCAGTGTGAACTCGGCATGAGTCTTAATTCAGTTCTGCATCCATCCAGGTGACGTCGTGGAGTTTCATGGCTTGGAGGGCACAGGAAAGACAGAAACCTTGTACCACGTCATCACCCGCTGCATCATGCCAGTCCAGAGTGGAGGTCTGGAGGTGGCGGTGGTCTTCGTTGACACGGACTACCACTTTGACATGCTGCGCTTAGTGAGCGTTCTGGAGGGGCGTTTGGCTGAAGGCTCTAAGGAGGGTGATGGCTCTGAAAACGAATCCGAGGAGAGGGTACGTTCATGTCTGTGCAGGCTGTCTGTAGTGCACTGCAACAGCTCAGTACAGCTCCTCCTAACCTTACAGTACCTCGAAAACACCTTTTCCAGCCAGCCCTCCCTCGGCCTTCTGATCATCGACAGCATTTCTTCCTTCTACTGGGTGGACAGATTCAATGGCGGCGAGAGCACTGTTTGTCAGGAGGCTAACCTGAGAAAGTGTGCCGAGTTGCTGGACAGACTCCGCAGAAACTATGGCATTGTGATTTTTGCCACTACTCATGCCATAATGAGGAACTATGCATCTGATCCAGGGGTGTCAGAAGTGCCCGGCTCATCATCATCATCATCATCATCATCTCGCAGGTGGAAAGCGTGCACTTTAAAAAAAAAAAAAAAGGGGAAAGATTCAGTGGCTTAGTAAAGCTCACAATCAAGTTTATTACCTTAAAAATATCTGATTATCACATTGTTTGAGTTGGACACACCTAAATAAATGCCTAAAAATCCAACTGTTAATTTTGTCTAAGTTTACAGTTATATTTAGCAAACAAACAAACAAAAAAAATCCAATAAGTATGACTAAATCAAATTTGTACCAAGGGGGCATTACAATTAAATTAAATTTGTTGGTACAAATTTACAATTAAATTTGTACCAAGGGGGTAAACGCCCCCATGGGTGGGGTAAAATGCCCCCTGTCTTACAGAGCAGTTTGCTTTATACATTTACAGCAGAATCAGAGTACAGGCAGTTTTAGCTTAAACATAAAAAGAATATAGTCAATAATTATGAATTACAAAATTATAACAGCCTATTTGAAAAATATTGTTTGCTGATGCTAACTAGCTAGCTAACTAACAACCTGATGCTAACTTGAGGTAGCCTAATTTTTAAATATAAAATCCAAATATTTTTATTCAACCAACTAGTTCATATACATTTGATAGTAAAACAAAGGATTTGATGTTCAGAACAGAGTAACTACAGTAATTAAGCCATGCCCCCTGGGGTTAGGTTACCCCACAGACTAGGTTTGAAAAAATATGAAAATATAATTATATTTTTCTTAAATAACATGTACTCCCTATCTACAGGCCTTACTATTCTCATATCATATATAACCGATGTTCTACAAAGTATACAAGAAAAAAAAATCTTTCTTTCAGTAGGGGGCGTTTTACCCCACTTTTCCCTGTATGAGACCTTTTGGAATATCAGTCACAGCATGTTTTAGATGAATAATAATAATAATAATAAAACGTGACTTTTTACGGGCCGTGTGCATGAAGCATGACACCAAGGCTATGCAATTCTATGATTACATTTTTTTTCTCCTTCCCAAGACCACCCACATAATACGTTCCCACCAATTATGAGACAAGTGTCTCATCAGACTGAAGCCCTGTACATCCTCTCATTAATCAGTGGAGTGCTTTAAAAAGAATTCTCTGTGAACTGGGTGAATACTACGCAATTTGCATTTAGCTTTAGCACTTCATCAGCTAACAAAAAAAGAATAATTTGGCCACAAATGGGTTGTTTTTACACAGGAAAAACTAAGGGGAACTTTATTCAACCTTAAAGTGGCTAAAATGGACATAATTAGAGAATTTTATTGTCATGCCAAACAGATGTGTGTGCGTGTGTGTGTGTGTGTGTGTGTGTGTGTGTGTGTGAGTGTGTGTGTGTGTGTGTGTGTGTGTGTGAGTGTGTGTGTGTGTGTGTGAGTGTGTGTGTGTGTGCATGCGTGCGTGTGTGTGTGTGTGCAAAGGTCCTAATTGCTGTTATTTATTTATTTTTATTTTATGTTAGAGGTAGAAAGGGGTAATCTATAGGCTAGAGAATATGTATTGAAAAATTAGCCCTTAAAAATCCCTGAAGTGTTTGTTATTGAAAACAATAAATTTTGTTGTTAAACACTGAGGACACCCGTTTGTAACCAGTCCCATGCACAAGCTCTCACACACACAGCGTGGATCATTCAGTGAGGGAAAGAGGAAACGTGTCGAAGCAGAGCGATGAAAGCATCAGTGAGACACTGTCTTTCAAACACTGGTGCTTCTTTCAGGCCAAGAAGCTCATTTCCTCTTGCACCTGGACTGCTTTGGACATCTTCCCTAGAATCCTTGACCTTTAATGAGCCCCTTTTTATTAGGAAAATAGAACACAGAATTACCAATGTACTAATGAAAACACTGCTTTTATGTGTTTTATTCTTTTATCTTTGGTTTATTTTCTGTGGTTACAATAAAAGTTGTAAATAACTGAGATGGAATAGTGTGCATTTATTTGCTGCTTTGTTGAATTTGTCTACATTGCTGGTAAAGAAACAAAAGACTTCATCTGTTTAAAGAAAAAAAATGAAACAGGAGATTGGAATAGGAAATTTGTGAGCTTGTGATAATCACTGCTTGGTCTATGTCATCAAAATCATGTAAATGTTTTGTGTCTCTCTTTTTTTTTCATTTTGCCATAATAATATTCTTCAACGTATGTGGATATTTTTTGTGTGACCTCTTCTTTATTGTTGTCGTATGCTTTTATTTATTTTAAGTATGTATTTAGAATAGTGTAGTGTAATAGTGGTGGGGTGATAGGATATATAATAGAAATTAAAAGAAAGAAAGAAATGCACTGGTAACTTTACACGTGTAAATAAATGTATCCTATATGCAAACTATAACAAAGAGAAATAAAAAGTTTAGGCCTACTTTGTACTAAAACAAACAGATATTAATATTTGGTCATTTGCTGGGGTGTTTTAAAATGCTAAATTCTCGGGCAATTAAGAAATATAATGTAATAACTGAAAATATGTGCTGAAAGATGATGAAAGAGTCTGAGTTAAGTTATACTGACTTTGTACGCCGATAGGCGACATGAACTCAATCCAGCTCAATTTCCAGAGTCTACTTCCGCGTTTTACCGTCCACCGCTGACGACTGAGAAGAATTTTTACCTTGAGTATGTCCCTATGTATCGCTCCGCAGGGTCGGTGAGACTTTTAAAAAATATCTCCATGCCGTTTTAAAGCGAAATAACTATTATCGTTAGCACATCACACGTCATATATTCGGTTTGTAAATGTTCTGTACGAGTTGTGCGCAATTTAATACTAACACTGTCTTAAACGTTAAAGTGGGTCTATTTGTCCGTTGCAGTGACAGGCAGTGTTTCGGTCTCGCTTAAACATGGCCACCATGATGGAGTAAACGCTACAACTTTAAAATTCATATAATCGAGGAAAACTATGCTTCTTTCACCCAAATGAGGAATGTTTCGACCTGAAATATCGTACCAAACGCCTAATCCACATGAGAGCTTTGGGAAAAGTTTCTTCTTGGATTACATTCTGAATTAAGTTGGCTGGAATCTGGAAAGGAAAAAAGAGAATTGCATCAATTCCGTAAGCATTAGCTACGCTTCATCATTCCTCACGCTTTCCGCCGTATTTATTTGTTTATATGTTGGTGTTTGTAGTTTATGTTTTGGCGAAAGGTGCGAAATTTTGATGTTTGAAGTGGAACGCAAGTGTTGTTTGGGTTTTCATCGGAAAGTGGCGATAGTTGCAGCCTGTGTGAGTGTGAAGAGTAACATTGAAACATTCTAATGACAGATTATAAAGTCTGAGAGCGCGCATATATCATTCCGCGGCTATACGTCTTGGTTTGATCGAGGTCTTTAACTAATGACAGATTACTCCCTAACCTTCAGAATAAACGAAAGTATTGTATTTCGTATCGGACAGTAAAGGACAACGAGGAAGTAACGAGAAAATATCTATCTGGTTATAAAATAAGTTTGTATGCCGTTGGTTTCAGTCCAGAAGAGTAGTGTGGCCCGACGTTGTTTAGTAAACGTCACACCGACGTTTAGTGGCAGAAAGTTGTTTTGTTTTCACAGAGGTCCAGCCATTTTACTCCAGTAAAGTTAAGAGCTAGCTTACTAAACAACTAGTTTCCCTCAACCCAGACTTTATCCTCAGGGCTAACCTGCTGCTTTAAAATGCTGATTGCATAACTGGGGATTCTAAATTCCTTAGTTGTGAGAGTTTTAATCAAGTTATTACGATATAGATATACTTTTCCAGCTTGTAAGGGTTAGCTGACATGACAAGCATTGACAGCAGTGTGACGTGTTATACAGCGTCGATAACTACTATTTTCTCTTTCATGAACATAGTTGAAGTTTTTAATGAGCTCATATTCGTTGAGGGACTATATGTTTTGGTATGTTTTCTTTAAAACCAATTTTGTCCTTTTTTACGAAATTACGTTACCTTTTATTTATACTATACAGTTCATGTATTGTATTTCTAGGCATGGTAAATAAGGTTGTATTTGTCATCCACCCAAAGACTCTTTAAGACTATGTTTGGAATGGCTTACTTTTTACTGTGCACATTATTCATATTTTCTGTATGAAATGAATACCTTAGATGGCTTTATTGTTGTATATTGTGCATTTTGGCAGAGCACAATATGTGTAAAACTGTATGACAGAATGCACCTTGCATTTCCAATGTGATTATTTAATCTTTTCTTCACTCATTATTTGACCAGACTACCTAGTATCTACAGTTAAGACATATATATATATATATATATATATATATATATATATATAT
>NW_015648510.1:891375-898476 GCF_001515625.1 Sinocyclocheilus rhinocerous
TAAATGCCACCCCCCACTTGCTGCCATATGGATGGTGACTATTAAGATAAATAGCACAAAAAATAGTGCACAGTATTTAGAAAGCTATTTCCATTTTGAAGATGGCCTATCCGCTGCTTCTGCAGCTCTGCTGAACGATTCTCATAATAGTAGGAGACCAATTTTCACTTTAAGTGGTTTAATGAGACACATGAGAATTTGTTGAGTTCAGTTGCTTCAATGGCAGCCTCTCCAGAGGAGTTCAGATCTGACCTATTCTTCACAATCCACCACAGTGAAGGAGCTTGGCTTTAGAGAATCTGCTCACATGCAAACACTGTTTGGGAAAATGGACTGGAAAGCAAAAGTTTTAAATAACCTACCAAGTTTTTGTGCTTGAAAAGTTACTGCCAAATTATTAAAGTGTGCTTGTTTGAATTTAGAATCACATGGCGGAGAATGACCATCATATTTTTTTGCAGTAACACTTGCAGCGAATGTAGTTATCACGATGTTGTTTTCATAACAAGTTCTGTGGTACCTGGTTGTTGTCTGGTGTTACATGCATTCAGTGATCATTGACACCAGAAGCCCTCTGGTTTGGGCTGCTTAATGTCCAGTCCCTCACTTGGGGCTGTGCTGTTGAGTTTCAAGTTGCTATTTCGTCACATTTGTCTTAGTGAGAAGTTACTGAGACTAGTATCTGGTGAAGGATTGACTTGCCCTAGCATGCTCAGTTTACTGTAATCTACCAGTGTTACCTGCGAAGTCTGAATCCACTAGAGCTGTGTTTGCTGTGGCAAGAGTGCTGTCACTATTTCTCATGGCACTTCATTGTGTAATCCATGTTATGCTGGCCTTTTCTTTTATTTTAAATGTAAAGGCTTTCATGTTGCTGCCTTGTAGTATACACTACACTACAATATACAATATGTTGTTCAATATACAATGCAGACAAATGTTTGGAATAATTATACAATTTTTTTGTTTTTGAACGACATTATTTCTTTTCAAAATAAATAATGTTATTATTATTATTATTATTGCTATTATTAAATATTATTTCAATTTAAAAGAACTGTTTTGTATTTGAATCTGTTTTCAAATGTAATTTATTCCAGTGATGGCAAAGCTGAAATTTCCAATTCCAATCATTATTCCAATCTTAAGCGTCACATGATTTATCAGAAATCATTGTAATATGCTAATTTGGTGCTTAGTTAGTATCGGTATTCAATTGTTAATAATGGTTCTCATTATTGTCAATGGTGAAATCATGATAATTTTTTTTTCAGATTTCTTTAATGAATAGAAAAATTATTTGAATTAAAAAAACAACAACATTATATATCTTCACTGTCACTTTAGACCAGTTTAATGGATCCTTGCTAAATAAAAGTATTAATTTCTTTAAAAAAGTTGCTTATCTCAAACCTTTGAATGGTAGTGTATCACCGTTTCCACCCCCCAAAAAAATGCATTGATAATAATAATAATAGAGGATGTTTCTTGAGCACCAAACCAACATATTAGGTGTGTTCGACTTAACGCAGTGCTGCGCAGATCGATCAAATTCTGACTTTAAGCATTGCATGCCGGTTAGAAATTTTGTCCGACTTGAGACGGCATGCCGATTAATCGGACGATTTTTGGCATTTTTTAATTAATCGGCATCGGTCGATTGTGCTGCAAATTAGGCCGATTTATAGGCAGGCGCATCTGCGGGGAGCTAAGCATTGTTGCGGAACACCGGAGAATCTCTCTCTGGCTGCGTGAGAGACGGAGCAACTCTGCAGCCGCTTCTTGTTCACACACAGCTTCAGCTAATGATGGCAGGGCAAAACAGAGATTTACCCTATTATACTTTATCGACACGAATTGATAGGTGAAACAACTAACAGCCACCCACAAATAGTCTATAAACAAAGCATCAGGCTGTGTTTAGCCCTATTCGCACGGGATTAGTATTATCTGGGGACCTTGTGTGATTTTGAAATTAACCCCCCACCTCTGAATTTCGTGTGGTGCATTCGCACGGGATAAGCGAAGCCTGTGATTTTACTCGAATTTACTGACTTGTCTCCTGGATACCCGGATGTCAAGGCTTTGAGAGTCCCGTTCTATGGTCCAGATGGATTAAAAAAAAAGAAAAGAAATTAATATATTTTCGTGCCCTGTGACATTTACATTTCACCAGGTTAAAATAGTATATCAAGCTTTATGCTTGATTTATTTGTAACACATTAACCTCAAAACCTTTTCAGCCTTTTCTTTCTACAAATTGTATGGTGTAGCGATATAACAGCACCCAAAATACTATCAAACACTCCAACGCAGCTCCATTCTTCGCGAAAGGTGGATAAAAAAGCGCACAGGAAACAAAAACCTCGAAAAATGATATACGACCCGCCAAATGCTGGCCGAATCACAGAGATGCCGATTCGCACGGGACTAATATTAGCACAGGACCTCGGTGTTCGGCGAAATATGGTAGGTCTTTTGCGGGGGAATTTTTACTTTACAAATTACAGACATGGCCGATTCGCACAGGATTAAGATCACAGACAACCTCCGCAATTATTACAAATGACTGGAGGTCACCAGGTAATACTAATCCCGTGCGAATAGGGCTTTAGGCTACTACTACTATTACTATCTTGTACCCTGCAATAATCATTTACTCAAACTCACTTTTATGAGATGAAGGGGAAAAAAAATTGAAAATCCGCCAAACATATCGGTCCAAAAAATCGGCATCATATATCGGCCATTGGCTGCCCTAATTTCTAAATATTGCCATCGGCATCGGCCAGTGAAAAGCCCATATCGGTCGACCTCTACATGTGACTGTCACGTGTGGCATCAAAGTGCCGCGAGAGCGTTTCGAGAGCAGCCGGAAGACTCAGCCGGCGCAGTTTCTCCAGAGTGACTGCAGGAGCGCTGATGACGACACAGCTGTTTCACGATTGGCCAGATTCACCGCATGACAACAATCACGTGTGTTTCGAGTTTATTCTAACCTTTTCAATTCCAATAATGGCCACAAATCTGTGTTTTTAGAACAGTAAAAGCTTTTTTACTGTAGTCGCACTGTTATATTGAGTCACGTTTATCATACAACACTGATAAAATCATATATACCCCCACTTCATTAGTATTTAAATAGTAGATGATTATGTTGAACTTTGTTCTTGAAAAGATGGCGCCGTATTAAGCAGTATATAAAACATGTTTCTGTTGCTCATGAAAATGTTTCTGAAACGTCTGTGTATTTGACAAATATTGCATTTTATTCACTTCATCTGTGATGGATGCAAACACTGCGTGAGTGTCACTAATGGGAGAAGAAAGTGTTCGGCTTGACGTGTCCGTTTTCAACTCTCCCCCCGACTGCAAGCGGCTACTTTTCTGAAGGATCATGTGACCTTGAAGACTGGAGTAATAGCTGCTGAAAATTCAGCTTTGTATCACAGGAATAAATTACATTTGAACATGTATATTAAAATAGACAAAGTTATTTTAGATTGTAATAATATTTCATAATATTAGTGTTTTTACTGAATTATAAATAAGAGAACATAAGAGACTTTATTTCAACAACATGAGAAAAAAAAACTGGTGTTCCAGACTTTTAACCGGTAGTGTAAATATTGATGAATATATATATTTTTTTGACACAACAGGATTTCCAGAACTGAGCACTGCACGTTTGAAAATTAAAATGCAGCGCTGGTGTTTTATATGAATGTATCTTTGAAAAGAACCGGCCGTCTTCAGAAAAGCTTCGATGTCATTTTCATTTCGTCTTCTCCTGTAATGCCTGATAAAGTAGCGTTTGTGAGCGCAGCACTGATTTGATTACAGTCGTTACCGGGGAAACCGCTATATCTCCCGCTCCAGCAGCGCCTCCTGCTGGCAGAGAATTAATTTGCATTTGCAAGTCTGGTGTCTGTCAACAAACATAAACAAAAAGCATGCTTCAGAACTGTTTTGAGAAGGTGCTTACGTTTTGAGCCATGTATTATTACTCTGAATTAAGCCCTATTCGCACGAGATTAGTATTATCTGGGGACCTTGTGTGATTTTGAAATTGTCTAATTTTATGGCTTAGCCACAAATCTGTGTTTTTAGAACAGTAAAAGCTTTTTTACTGTAGTCGCACTGTTATATTGAGTCACGTTTATCATACAACACTGATAAAATCATATATACCCCCACTTCATTAGTATTTAAATAGTAGATGATTATGTTGAACTTTGTTCTTGAAAAGATGGCGCCGTATTAAGCAGTATATAAAACATGTTTCTGTTGCTCATGAAAATGTTTCTGAAACGTCTGTGTATTTGACAAATATTGCATTTTATTCACTTCATCTGTGATGGATGCAAACACTGCGTGAGTGTCACTAATGGGAGAAGAAAGTGTTCGGCTTGACGTGTCCGTTTTCAACTCTCCCCCCGACTGCAAGCGGCTACTTTTCTGAAGGATCATGTGACCTTGAAGACTGGAGTAATAGCTGCTGAAAATTCAGCTTTGTATCACAGGAATAAATTACATTTGAACATGTATATTAAAATAGACAAAGTTATTTTAGATTGTAATAATATTTCATAATATTAGTGTTTTTACTGAATTATAAATAAGAGAACATAAGAGACTTTATTTCAACAACATGAGAAAAAAAAACTGGTGTTCCAGACTTTTAACCGGTAGTGTAAATATTGATGAATATATATATTTTTTTGACACAACAGGATTTCCAGTTTCTATGTGGGAATTTGTACTGACCGCTCTCTGCCGTAGTCCTCCGTAAATTCTGATATAATAAAGTCCATAATCTGATTGTGATTGTATTAACATACGTGCATGTGATAGAGGTCTTGTCCTCCTCTTGTCACCCTGCAACTGTCTGGTTCATGGATCCGATTTATGGACTGAAACAGATGGTTATATCATTAACACTGTAATCATGACACATTTTCCAGCAAATATATGACAGACAGAGTCCCATGTGGCTCCGGTGTGTAATTAGACGCCGAAAAATTAGACACCACAATGCAGGCCTTATCAAAGCAATCACCAATGTTCATCCCCACAAAAATGTATTTGGACTTTTCATTCCAAAAATAAATAAATAAAAAATAGTTAATAAAGTAATAAATAACACTGAAAAATTGGGTTACAGTGAGGCACCCATACAGTGGGAGGCAATGGGGCCAATTAGTAAACTTTAAACTGCTCACTGTTTCAATAGTGTAGCCAATATATGTAAACAACATTTATGTTAAAATGATTTTAGTGTAGAAAGATCACTTACTAGCCTTTTATGTGTAAAGTTATGTCAAATTTTACACATTTTTTTGCTATGACAACATAACACAGTAAACCCTGTAACACTGTTAAACATTGTTTTAAACATATATACAGCTCCAATAATGTGTAAGTGTTAAGAAAGGAGTTTAAATGCTTGAATACATTTTAAACTTCTCATTTCTGCCTTTGTGCCCTCTAAAATGGACCCCACTCACTTCCATTGTAACTGCCTTACTGTAACCTCAGTTTTTACTTCTTAAAAAAATAAAAGGAGGGAGAAGCCGAAATAAAAGTTTGTGGTAATCAACATCATGCATGAACCCCAAATGCTGTCTTTTGAGCTTGACTTGTATTGAACCAGTAATATTCTTTTAAAGAAATAATTGAACACCTATAATAATATGTGTCATTCTGTCATCATCCTGTCATCATTCACACTTCCGCTAATAGTTATATGGACCACTTTCATTGTCCTTTTTACTGCTTGATGGTGTAAGACACCATCTACCTGTCTTTTATTAAAAGTAAATGCAAGTAAATAATTTTTTGATTTGAGAATTGAGAGCTTGTGTGCCTGCTGCTTGCGTGCCTGTTTATAAGCCTTCAACTTTAATGTCACGAGTTTATCATTTGACTTCTCTTTATCACGTGGGACTGGATGTATGGCACTGTTTGAAAGGTTTCTCAGTATAATTACATTAATTTGAAGTGATAATGTGTTGTGAATTCTAGAAATGAGGATAGGGAAATTTCTTGAACAATGATTGAGCAATACCAAAGTATATTGCACAAAAATGGTTAACGTTGAAAATGGGAGGAACTACTCAATATGATTACTAGTTTGTCAGGATTTGTGCTTTGCAGTTTTGTAGTTCACCTGGCCATTGAACATAATGCCAGTTAACTCACATGATTTGAAGCTTTCCCATCAAATCCTGCAAAACTTAAACTTGCAACAATTACCCTCAAATCTTAATAACTTGCAAACGTCTCAGGTTACTTATGTAACCATGGTTCCCTGAGTAGGGAACGAGACACTGCGTCCTCTAGGGGTCGCTATGGGGTGTAAGATACAATTTTAACATTTTGTACACAACAATATGTATAACTAGATTTAAAACATTTTCTAAAGATTTATTGACTGGGGCTCCAGACAAAAGTTCTTTAGATCCTTTAGCTCCTAAATGAAACATTGACATTGATTTTTTTTTTTTTTTTTTTTAGTTGACAAATTTATTTAGGCTATATCAGATTTAGGCTATATCATTATTTTTCCCTATTTGTCTCATCCATGATTGCTTGCTCAAATGTAAGTTGCAAGGCTCACCAACTTTTGTATAATGTGATTCCTTTTAGGAAGAGTAAGAATTATGTATGCAACTTAACAACTGGATGTAGCGATTTTGCACTTGGTTGAGTTGTCTTGCACAGTAAGCATCTCACACCACCTCCTGATTTGGTGTAAGTGATCAGTTGCTATCTGTTGCAGTTGCATTTTTTTGTAGAGCAGGGGTGCCCAATCCTGAAGGGCCAGCGTTCTGCAGAGTGTTCAGGCGAACCTGGTAAACTCAATTTCTGACTCAACAATCTGCCCCAACACACTTGTCTGAAAGTTTCTAGTAATCCTGAAGACTTGGATCAGGTGTGTTTCATTAGGATTGGAGCTAAACCACAAGATAATATCCCTCTAAAAGATGGATTAGACACCTCTTGTTGTAGGGCATTTATACTTGGTCTTTTCATGGTTGGGTGGTTAAACAATGAGTAAAAAAAAAAAAACCATAACATAATAATAAAAAAGCACATATT
>NW_015648510.1:899063-900378 GCF_001515625.1 Sinocyclocheilus rhinocerous
GATTTTTTTTTTTTTTTTTTTAGTTGACAAATTTATTTAGGCTATATCAGATTTAGGCTATATCATTATTTTTCCCTATTTGTCTCATCCATGATTGCTTGCTCAAATGTAAGTTGCAAGGCTCACCAACTTTTGTATAATGTGATTCCTTTTAGGAAGAGTAAGAATTATGTATGCAACTTAACAACTGGATGTAGCGATTTTGCACTTGGTTGAGTTGTCTTGCACAGTAAGCATCTCACACCACCTCCTGATTTGGTGTAAGTGATCAGTTGCTATCTGTTGCAGTTGCATTTTTTTGTAGAGCAGGGGTGCCCAATCCTGAAGGGCCAGCGTTCTGCAGAGTGTTCAGGCGAACCTGGTAAACTCAATTTCTGACTCAACAATCTGCCCCAACACACTTGTCTGAAAGTTTCTAGTAATCCTGAAGACTTGGATCAGGTGTGTTTCATTAGGATTGGAGCTAAACCACAAGATAATATCCCTCTAAAAGATGGATTAGACACCTCTTGTTGTAGGGCATTTATACTTGGTCTTTTCATGGTTGGGTGGTTAAACAATGAGTAAAAAAAAAAAAACCATAAAATAATAATAAAAAAGCACATATTTGATATTCTGCTTTCTAGATTTACCTTCATTTTCTATGGGATTTTTTTCTTAGGGTGAAAAAAATGCAGGTCTAATAACTTAAGTAATTCACTTCTCCTAAACAAGCCACACTATTTGTGGTATCATAGATGACTTCAGCTCAAGTGCTGATGTTTACTATTTAAGGTTAGGGGTTCAGATCAAACTAAGCAAACTCCACTAACAAATCCATTGTGTTTTTCCCCTTCTTGGTTCCAGTGCTTTTGCCAAGGGAATTGACTTTTTCTTTTAGCTCTTTACGACCATTTGTAACCCTTATTACGCCATTCCACAAGTAAGCATTGCTTTAATGTCTGTTTGCATATTGATCACATTGATCGAGCTTAATGTATTTGACAGAGATCTTTAATTGACTAGTTACTGACAACGTGGAACGAGAGAGTGTGCAGTATTTAATCTAGGGCTGGGCGATATAGCTAAAAAATATATCAACGATATATGTTTCATATCGTTCGGTATAGATAATTATTGACATTTTTTGTAACCTTTTTTTAAAACAGAGCAATAGATTTTTGTTTAATTTAACCACTGTATTTTTAATTTGCCCACTTTATTAAGACAAACAACAAATATATATATATATTTTAACAGTCAAACACAAAATAAAATTTTAACAAATATCTCCTTTCTTATGTTTTATATGCAGATTAAATAAGTCTTAAGGAAA
>NW_015648510.1:900813-902392 GCF_001515625.1 Sinocyclocheilus rhinocerous
ATCACCGCATCTCGTGCTCCACTGATGACGCTCACTGACGCACTCCTAACATTTGATTGTACCATTTTTGCATTCAAATGCAAATGTTTATTTTAAATTCGACTAATATTCATTTTTTTTATTCACAATCTCCTCATCACATGCAGGCACAGCACTCAATTCAGCATGTGTTCGTGTTTGTGTGAGCCGTCTGCGTCACTCATAGCACGTGCCTATATCGTGCGTTAAATCGAACATTTTTTATATCGTTATCGATGAAGGTGTACCGTCGATAAATATCGATACCGTTTTATCGCCCAGGTCTAATTTAATCATGACTGTTTTAATGAGACAAAACATTTGGAGTGTATTGTGCTGATGGTGTGTGAGCCATTTTTTAAAAGTCATCGTTCCTAAAACTGTTGACAGTTTTACATTTTTACTGTTCATAGGTGAAGTAATAAAGAGCTTTTACAGACTAATTAGGCCATATCCATAATAGCCATCACAGTTTTATTGTAAGTAGAAAGTGTGTTGTTTCAACACTGATGCTTTCCAGGAAAAAGTCTAGGTAAGTAGTGCTTGGCCGATATAAGCTTTTGGCCTTTGCACTGGAGAAGACAGATTTTGTTTTCATGTTGGTGCACATGTTATGATAACCTGCACATGTTCTTAAAAATTTACCCTCGTAGACGTTTTGGTACTTCACCGTACTCCCAAAGTCTAAAGCTGTTAAGTTACTAATTATAAACGTTGGCATAAGCTGGCAGGATACTAGATGCTGGCTTTTGTGTACATGCTATATTTAGCAACTTCATCCCTGGTGTTTGCACCTGTGTTATCTTTATTGCATTGCATAATTCACGTAATAAACTCACGAATGTGACATTTACACGTATCCCATGGGTATGTGGTGATAAATGAGAACAGCTGGGAAAAGATGTGTGTTTTATTTGATGGTCACATTTAGTCTAGCCTTTTAAATATTGCCTATTTTTTTCAAATTTCAAAAATCTTCAAACTGAATAATAATTCTAATTTTATTTGGGAGGTTTGGTAAGGAGTTAATGGGTTAAGGATTTAATGAGTTAATATGTAAGTTAATAACTCAAGTCAGTCTAAAAAAGTGACAACACATTAACACACTGACATAGTAAGTGATGAATGTGGTTATGAATTCAGAGACCATTTGTGATGAGATCACCTGAGATGATGTTAATGCCTGTTTAGCAGCACCTGTGGTATAGCGTAAATCTCATCAACACCAGTTTGTTCATTCTTAAAGTGAACGTTTGCCTGTTTGGTGATTAGATTTAACGGTTATTTGCATTATCCCTTACATATTATAGCTTTCTATATTATGACACTTACAGACATTATTAGAGCCACAAAAAGCCAAAGACACAGGCTAATTAAAGTAGATGGTAACAATTGTGACATTAAATATTTGTATTGGACTTGAATGTATTTTTTGTCACATTGCTTTAACCGCTTGAGGTACTATTATTTTTATCATCCTCCGTCTCCATTTTTGTTTGAAAACAAGCTAATGTCCATTTTAAAAAATCTCAACACTTTGGATAATAAGGTAGCCTTAGAA
>NW_015648510.1:903451-905636 GCF_001515625.1 Sinocyclocheilus rhinocerous
TATTTGTCCGTCTAGAAAATGCGCTGAATATGCGTTCTGTGTGAATGGCTTGGTTTCGGTTTTAACCTAATCAAGATCTTCTCTGCATTGAGCTACTATATTTCTCTAATATTTTGAATGAATAACGCAGCAGCGGCGCGTCTCGTGGGCTAGACTAACAAAACATTAAACTACAACGTCACTTACATCATCACCGCATCTCGTGCTCCACTGATGACGCTCACTGACGCACTCCTAACATTTGATTGTACCATTTTTGCATTCAAATGCAAATGTTTATTTTAAATTCGACTAATATTCATTTTTTTTATTCACAATCTCCTCATCACATGCAGGCACAGCACTCAATTCAGCATGTGTTCGTGTTTGTGTGAGCCGTCTGCGTCACTCATAGCACGTGCCTATATCGTGCGTTAAATCGAACATTTTTTATATCGTTATCGATGAAGGTGTACCGTCGATAAATATCGATACCGTTTTATCGCCCAGGTCTAATTTAATCATGACTGTTTTAATGAGACAAAACATTTGGAGTGTATTGTGCTGATGGTGTGTGAGCCATTTTTTAAAAGTCATCGTTCCTAAAACTGTTGACAGTTTTACATTTTTACTGTTCATAGGTGAAGTAATAAAGAGCTTTTACAGACTAATTAGGCCATATCCATAATAGCCATCACAGTTTTATTGTAAGTAGAAAGTGTGTTGTTTCAACACTGATGCTTTCCAGGAAAAAGTCTAGGTAAGTAGTGCTTGGCCGATATAAGCTTTTGGCCTTTGCACTGGAGAAGACAGATTTTGTTTTCATGTTGGTGCACATGTTATGATAACCTGCACATGTTCTTAAAAATTTACCCTCGTAGACGTTTTGGTACTTCACCGTACTCCCAAAGTCTAAAGCTGTTAAGTTACTAATTATAAACGTTGGCATAAGCTGGCAGGATACTAGATGCTGGCTTTTGTGTACATGCTATATTTAGCAACTTCATCCCTGGTGTTTGCACCTGTGTTATCTTTATTGCATTGCATAATTCACGTAATAAACTCACGAATGTGACATTTACACGTATCCCATGGGTATGTGGTGATAAATGAGAAGAGCTGGGAAAAGATGTGTGTTTTATTTGATGGTCACATTTAGTCTAGCCTTTTAAATATTGCCTATTTTTTTCAAATTTCAAAAATCTTCAAACTGAATAATAATTCTAATTTTATTTGGGAGGTTTGGTAAGGAGTTAATGGGTTAAGGATTTAATGAGTTAATATGTAAGTTAATAACTCAAGTCAGTCTAAAAAAGTGACAACACATTAACACACTGACATAGTAAGTGATGAATGTGGTTATGAATTCAGAGACCATTTGTGATGAGATCACCTGAGATGATGTTAATGCCTGTTTAGCAGCACCTGTGGTATAGCGTAAATCTCATCAACACTGCATTGCATAATTCACGTTATAAACTCACGAATGTGACATTTACACGTATCCCATGGGTATGTGGTGATAAATGAGAACAGCTGGGAAAAGATGTGTGTTTTATTTGATGGTCACATTTAGTCTAGCCTTTTAAATATTGCCTATTTTTTTCAAATTTCAAAAATCTTCAAACTGAATAATAATTCTAATTTTATTTGGGAGGTTTGGTAAGGAGTTAATGGGTTAAGGATTTAATGAGTTAATATGTAAGTTAATAACTCAAGTCAGTCTAAAAAAGTGACAACACATTAACACACTGACATAGTAAGTGATGAATGTGGTTATGAATTCAGAGACCATTTGTGATGAGATCACCTGAGATGATGTTAATGCCTGTTTAGCAGCACCTGTGGTATAGCGTAAATCTCATCAACACCAGTTTGTTCATTCTTAAAGTGAACGTTTGCCTGTTTGGTGATTAGATTTAACGGTTATTTGCATTATCCCTTACATATTATAGCTTTCTATATTATGACACTTACAGACATTATTAGAGCCACAAAAAGCCAAAGACACAGGCTAATTAAAGTAGATGGTAACAATTGTGACATTAAATATTTGTATTGGACTTGAATGTATTTTTTGTCACATTGCTTTAACCGCTTGAGGTACTATTATTTTTATCATCCTCCGTCTCCATTTTTGTTTGAAAACAAGCTAATGTCCATTTTAAAAAATCTCAACACTTTGGATAATAAGGTAGCCTTAGAA
>NW_015648510.1:906704-918069 GCF_001515625.1 Sinocyclocheilus rhinocerous
TTGTCCGTCTAGAAAATGCGCTGAATATGCGTTCTGTGTGAATGGCTTGGTTTCGGTTTTAACCTAATCAAGATCTTCTCTGCATTGAGCTACTATATTTCTCTAATATTTTGAATGAATAACGCAGCAGCGGCGCGTCTCGTGGGCTAGACTAACAAAACATTAAACTACAACGTCACTTACATCATCACCGCATCTCGTGCTCCACTGATGACGCTCACTGACGCACTCCTAACATTTGATTGTACCATTTTTGCATTCAAATGCAAATGTTTATTTTAAATTCGACTAATATTCATTTTTTTTATTCACAATCTCCTCATCACATGCAGGCACAGCACTCAATTCAGCATGTGTTCGTGTTTGTGTGAGCCGTCTGCGTCACTCATAGCACGTGCCTATATCGTGCGTTAAATCGAACATTTTTTATATCGTTATCGATGAAGGTGTACCGTCGATAAATATCGATACCGTTTTATCGCCCAGGTCTAATTTAATCATGACTGTTTTAATGAGACAAAACATTTGGAGTGTATTGTGCTGATGGTGTGTGAGCCATTTTTTAAAAGTCATCGTTCCTAAAACTGTTGACAGTTTTACATTTTTACTGTTCATAGGTGAAGTAATAAAGAGCTTTTACAGACTAATTAGGCCATATCCATAATAGCCATCACAGTTTTATTGTAAGTAGAAAGTGTGTTGTTTCAACACTGATGCTTTCCAGGAAAAAGTCTAGGTAAGTAGTGCTTGGCCGATATAAGCTTTTGGCCTTTGCACTGGAGAAGACAGATTTTGTTTTCATGTTGGTGCACATGTTATGATAACCTGCACATGTTCTTAAAAATTTACCCTCGTAGACGTTTTGGTACTTCACCGTACTCCCAAAGTCTAAAGCTGTTAAGTTACTAATTATAAACGTTGGCATAAGCTGGCAGGATACTAGATGCTGGCTTTTGTGTACATGCTATATTTAGCAACTTCATCCCTGGTGTTTGCACCTGTGTTATCTTTATTGCATTGCATAATTCACGTTATAAACTCACGAATGTGACATTTACACGTATCCCATGGGTATGTGGTGATAAATGAGAAGAGCTGGGAAAAGATGTGTGTTTTATTTGATGGTCACATTTAGTCTAGCCTTTTAAATATTGCCTATTTTTTTCAAATTTCAAAAATCTTCAAACTGAATAATAATTCTAATTTTATTTGGGAGGTTTGGTAAGGAGTTAATGGGTTAAGGATTTAATGAGTTAATATGTAAGTTAATAACTCAAGTCAGTCTAAAAAAGTGACAACACATTAACACACTGACATAGTAAGTGATGAATGTGGTTATGAATTCAGAGACCATTTGTGATGAGATCACCTGAGATGATGTTAATGCCTGTTTAGCAGCACCTGTGGTATAGCGTAAATCTCATCAACACCAGTTTGTTCATTCTTAAAGTGAACGTTTGCCTGTTTGGTGATTAGATTTAACGGTTATTTGCATTATCCCTTACATATTATAGCTTTCTATATTATGACACTTACAGACATTATTAGAGCCACAAAAAGCCAAAGACACAGGCTAATTAAAGTAGATGGTAACAATTGTGACATTAAATATTTGTATTGGACTTGAATGTATTTTTTGTCACATTGCTTTAACCGCTTGAGGTACTATTATTTTTATCATCCTCCGTCTCCATTTTTGTTTGAAAACAAGCTAATGTCCATTTTAAAAAATCTCAACACTTTGGATAATAAGGTAGCCTTAGAATTTTTATGAAGCGAATAAAATGGTATAATTTATAGGCTGACATAAAAAAAAAAAAAAAACGTAAAAAAAACTTTTCAATTAAGTAAGTTTTTATTCAGGTAAGAAATACTACAGACATTAAAGTAATAAAATGTAAAATAACACATCCAGTGTTATTTTACATTTGATTACTTTAATTTCTGTAGTCGTGTTTAACTGGATACTCGCCAAAACGGGCATTTTGACATCATTTTTTATGTATGTATTTGAACGTTTGCAGTTAGCCATGCACTCATTTTGGTATTTGTGGCTCACAATGTGCTTGAGACTGAGCGCGGATTGTGCGCTCCACTAATATAGATCAGTGTTAAATACAGATTAATGCTTACCATTAAAGTTATAAAACGTATTCAGTCAAGAGAAGAAATGTTTTTTCTTTGATTATCATGACAGACAGCAGCATAAATATTGGACTGCGGTCCCTTTAAAAGTTTATCCACGGACCCAATATACTGTTACACAACATGCGTTCTCTTTCTCAACTATTTAACGTTCCAAAACTGACTGTGTTTAACTGGATACTCGCGGAAAATCGGTCGATTCCGATCCCTGGCCGATCGATCGGTGCATCTCTAGTTAGGTTACTACTTTTTTGTCAAAGCTTTATTTGAACATGTAGTACATGTTAGTAGATAATAGGGCTGAGCAAAATATCATGTTTGTACGATATATTGATATATTTTTTAACAATGATACAGAATAAGGCAGAATATGGACATCGGTAAAATAGTCCATGTGACATCAGTGGTTCAACCGTAATTTTACGAAGCTACGATAATACTTTTTGTGCGCAAAGAAAACAATAATAACATAATTTATTCAACAATTCTTCTCCCCGAGTTACCGTCTTCCACTATTTTGGAGAGTATCCACTGAACGTAAACGACGTAAAGAAGTGAGACTGACCGGCCGATCACCGATCCGGGCCGATCATGAGGAAAATCGGTCGATTCCGATCCCTGGCCGATCGATCAGTGCATCTCTAGTTAGGTTACTACTTTTTTGTCAAATTTTTGTCAAAGCTTTATTTGAACATGTAGTACATGTTAGTAGATAATAGGGCTGAGCAAAATATCGGGTTTGTACGATATATTGATATATTTTTTAACAATGATACAGAATAAGGCAGAATATGAACATCGGTAAAATAGTCCATGTGACATCAGTGGTTCAACCGTAATTTTATGAAGCTACGATAGAGGGTCAGAGAGCTCTCAGATTTTATCAGAAATATCTTAATATGTGTTCCAAAGATGAACAAAGGTGTTACAGGTTTGGAATGGCATGAGGGTGAGAAATTAATGACAGAATTTTCATTTTTGGGTGAACTAGCCTCTTTAAAGAAGGGCTTTAAAATCACACATAAGATAGGCTATAGTTAACATGTATAGTTTAATGCGGCTTGTCCTGTCAGATGCTCTGACAGATACATGTGCTGCTGACAGATAGGCTACTTGCACTGATTAATGCGTTTGAGATGTGGTGTTTTCTTCAGTGCATAACTTACATTTCACAGGTATGTTCTCAGTCCGTATTAGAAAGTCAAGGAAATATTTCCATTTTCCTGTCAGGACTGGATAAGCCTTCTGCATGCGATTCTCTGCTAAACTTCAATTAACGAGCACTACTGCGCGCATGCTCACCAAACAGATGGAGCGCAATGAAATGTGAATGCAATAATTCTGACTAAAATATACATTTTAAAGGGGTCATATGATGCTGCTAAAAAGAACATTATTTTGTGTATTTGGTGTAATGAAATGTGTTTATGCGGTTTAAAGTAAAAAAAACACATTATTTTCCACATACTGTACATTATTGTTTCTCCTCTATGCCCCGCCTTTTTGAAACGCGTCGATTTTTACAAAACTAATCGGTCTGAAAAGCGAGGTGTGCTCTGATTAGCCAGCTATCCAGTGCGTTATGATTGGCCGAATACCTCAAGCGTGAGACGGAAATGTTACGCCCCTCACATACTGCTGATGCCGTGTCCAGCCGGAGCGACGAGGCATAAACATTAAAACCCATTACAAACAAGGCATTTGTTGCATCCAGTGGGGACATAAATCATGTATAGTTTAATGCGGCTTGTCCTGTCAGATGCTCTGACAGATACATGTGCTGCTGACAGATAGGCTACTTGCACTGATTAATGCGTTTGAGATGTGGTGTTTTCTTCAGTGCATAACTTACATTTCACAGGTATGTTCTCAGTCCGTATTAGAAAGTCAAGGAAATATTTCCATTTTCCTGTCAGGACTGGATAAGCCTTCTGCATGCGATTCTCTGCTAAACTTAAATTAACGAGCACTACTGCGCGCATGCTCACCAAACAGATGGAGCGCAATGAAATGTGAACGCAAAAATTCTGACTAAAATATACATTTTAATAAAATATTTATAGTTTGACAATGTATGTGCCATATGTAGAATTTTAAACTTACAAGTAGGCCTAAGTGTATTTTTATGATAGCAGTAGCCTAACTGTAAAGTGGGGTAATCAAAATAGCCTAATACAATTAGTCTGTGCTTTTGATTTTAATTTTAATTTTTAGTTTAGTGACTTTAACCTCTGCCTTAAGAAGTATTATTTTTGTTTTTAGATTGTAATGTTACAATATAAGAACGTAATGAGATTTTAACCCTTTTTTGCACATAGGCTATTATATAGCATAGACTACATGGTAGGGATGGAACGATTACCGGTTTCACGATAAATCACGATAAAATGCCCTGACGGTTAGTATTATCGTTTAAAATTTAATTATCATCAAAACCGTATTTGATTATCGCGATTTTGAAAACTCGCGGTAAATCCTGTCCAGCCAGCATCAGTCTGACGCAGCAGCAGCACGCAGTGTTGTTGTTGTTTTTTTTTTGCACGAGACGAAATGGCAGAAGGAACTTGTTTAAAAAGCATTTTAGATACAAAAAGGAACATTTAAAAGTAGCATTTTAATTTAAGTGTATTTAACCGTTCTCTGTAATCGCTCTTTACCGAAATAGTGCTAATTCTCGTGCCGGTATGTCGCCGAAATCTGAGCCGGTGAAGGGCTGCTGTTCGTGGGGGAACCGTGAACTTTAGACCACAGCCTCGCGTTTCACTCGTAGCTGAGAGATGGCATGACTGACTCCAAAACCTGCCCAAAAACAAACAGTACTGAGATTAGAGAACATATTTTAACATCAAATTAAATTACACTCAATATTATAACGAATAAAATCTATTTATGTTATGCAAGGCAAAGGTGTTTCCAGCGCGAAACAACCGCTGCTGACACAGCTGACGGACATCTTGTCCTTATGTTGCGTTGCGTAAAATAATATAATTTACACCACATTAAAGACTTTATAAATTAAATACAATGTATACAAACCTTTATTTCCCAGGAAAGAGTGCACCAAATCGGCGACGACGCTGAGAACCGCTCTATCCTGTAGAGGACTCAAAAAGCCTGCTCTGACTGTAAAGCCCTAAACACACTGCACGGTTTTCGGCTGTCCCAGATGAAAGATTGGCATCGTGAAACAATCGTGGCGATCACCGGAGACAGGGTCAACCCAGTGGTTAGGTAGAAAAAAAAAAGACCCAGCACCTGGATAAAAATATTAAAAATAACCCAATGAAATGACTCAACAAGCTGAACCCAGCATTTGGGTTAAAAAAAATAACCCAGCACCTGGGTAAAAATATTAAAAATAACCCAATGAAATGACTCAACAAGCTGAACCCAGCATTTGGGTTAAAAAAAATAACCCAGCACCTGGGTAAAAATATTAAAAATAACCCAATGAAATGACTCAACAAGCTGAACCCAGCATTTGGGTTAAAAAAAATAACCCAGCACCTGGGTAAAAATATTAAAAATAACCCAATGAAATGACTCAACAAGCTGAACCCAGCATTTGGGTTAAAAAAAATAACCCAGCACCTGGGTAAAAATATTAAAAATAACCCAATGAAATGACTCAACAAGCTGAACCCAGCATTTGGGTTAAAAAAAATAACCCAGCACCTGGGTAAAAATATTAAAAACAACCCAATAAAATGACCCAACAGGCTCAACCCAGCGTTTGGGTTAAAAAAATAACCCAGCATTTTTTAGAGTGTAGCCAAATTTGATATGTCATTAATTTGTGATGAAGTAATCGCCACATCATGTAATTAATTAGATAAAAAAACATTTTTATCACTTACCAGCCCTAGTATTTATTATGTAGCCTATTCATTTTGTATTTATTTATTTATTTATTTTAATTTTATGCTTGCTTGTTCAGAAAAGTCTATATCTGGTGGGCTACAGCAAGTCTGCTAATAAAGTCAGTCCTGGAGATTTAACATCTTAACCAGTCAGTAAACATTTGAGCATGACATAAATGAGATGAAAGCAACTTTTTGATTCTAACAAGGAGCTCCTTTATAAAGAATGTTTTTCGTCACTGGATAGCAGTTGGACTGGCAAAATTTGCTGCTTCTGTAGCATCTTTACTCTTGCTTATCAGTTAGCTGTCAGTTAGCATCCGCCATGTATTTTTGGTCAGCTGCTTGAAAATCACATTTGAGCATAATTTTTTTGTTTCCAATGAGGAGCTGGACGGGGGTGTGAGGTTGTTCCATATAACAGTGAGTATTAAAAGAAATAACAATTTAGAGGGATAAGTAAAAAAATGGCTACAGTATGAAATGCCCTGAACAGTTCAATTAAATCTATTACGGCTGTCGCAAGTAAAGTGAAAATGAAATGAAAAGTGTCAATTGCAGTGTTAAATTTAGATCTGTTCATTTTGCGTATTTCCTTTTACGCGTTTACAGCATTGCGCATTATAACCAATCACATACTATTCTGTTGAGTCTATAGGGCCTTTCGCACCGCTTTAGTTCCAGAACTAAATGTACAGTACTAAAGTACTGGGACGATTTTGCGCAAACTATTTCCCAGTACCATTTAAAGGGTTGCATTCGCACCGAGAGTGTGTACTAAGAAGTGATGTAAGCCGGTCGACAGCGTCGTCATTTGTGCGTGGCGTTCAACAACATTAACAACAGGAGGATGGAGGACGCTGTGATCGGAGCTGTGTTTTTGTTGTGTCTCGCGGGTTTAACAATAATGGACATGGAAAGTCGACGTATACACAAAGCGATTGAAAGAACGGAAAGGAGGACTAAGAATCTCCACTGACAACTGGCAGTGCTACATTTGCTACAAGTGCCTGCACTTCAGCGTCCGTCCATCTATCGCTGTTCTCCATACTTGCGAAATAAGTTGACACAATGTTTACAGTATGTTTACACAGCATTTTAAATCATGGCGGGTGAGGGCGTTTTCATACGCGTTTGGCCAATCAATGTCTACTTACGTCACGATTAGTACCAGTTGTGCTGGTTAGACCCTGCTCCGGAGTAGGAGCTAATTTGGTTCTCGAAAACGGCAGTCCGGTACTAAAATCGCACCCAGTTGCGGCGGTGCGAAAACGCCAAAAAGTGGGTAGTTCCACAATTAGTTCTGGTACTATGAAAAGATCCCCGCGGTGCGAAAGGCCCTAATGAATGCAATGGCCAATCAGAGAGATTCCTTCATCTTTCATTGATTATTCATTGAGTTTATGATATGCGTATAGTTGATAGATTACACAATCGTTAGGCTCCTTTTAGCGTTACTTTCAATACAAAAATTTTAATATGAAAATATTTTCAAATAAAAGCATTTTCTTTACAAAAGACAAGATTTGGTCTTCAAAAAGCCTTTTTCCAAAAAGTACATCTTGAAAAGGGGGGTTGTCTTATAATCAACAATATGGTAATAAGAATGTTTACTTGATATATTGCAAAGTTCAGTCAGTGCTGAAGGCACTTTATAAAGCGTAAACATAAAAGTACATCTAAACTAAACAAGCAAGACCAAACGCCATGGGAAAAACATAATATACTCCAAACACAACATAATAGAGCCAGAGTCAACAGCTGAGTCAGCATTTGATGAAAAGGAACTAAACAAAAGCAACAAATAACTTAAGTGTGAAGTGGCAGCATTTAGATGTAGCTGAAGTCTAAGTGATAAATAAATCGATTATCAAAATAATCGTTAAATGCAGCCCTACATTATTTGCTGTAGAGGTTACTCCATTTACAATATGGCAGTGAGGAGGCAGTCTAGGCCTCCCAAAAGGCCCCCTTCAGAAAGACTTGAAGAGTTTGTTGTTGTCATTCGGTCTTTCTTGTGTAGAAGCCTGCAGAATACTGAAGTCATCCGCTGCAGAATTGATGTCGCTCGCCTAGTCTTGTTTTTTACAGCCAAGCCAATACTGGCTCAGATAAGAGCGCAAAGCGAACTGAATCATAGCAAGGCATCTCTCATCTGATTGGCTGGAGTTCTCCAAACAGCCACAGTGAGAGGAGTCCTGTGCCTGACCAGAGCCTCTCAGATTCCCAAGTGATCGTGAGAGAGGGGGAACGGAGCATAAACAACCCTGTACGCATTTCCATCACATACTTGATGATATTGCTGTGTTGATACCAAACATATTTACTGATTTGTAAGGCAAGTGTTATGAGTAATATTGCTCATATTTTAGGTAGTGATGCTTTTGATTGAATTTTTACTGAAACCAAAATTAAACTTTTCATTTAGCTAAAAAATGATAAATTATATTTAATAATCAATTTAACTTGTATACACTCAAATGAAAGTTGAGTTACAAACGTTTAAATAGCACCTACAGCTTTTTTTTATATCAGTGATATAATTTTTTATAATGTTTCTACTTTGTCTGATTAGTTGTTAAAATATATTAACATTTAAATTGGCTACAATAACTTATAAGTAAAATATTTATTTGTACATAAATTCCAACAATGAAGACAATACTAACCAAATTAAACATATAATGAATGTGTAATATGGTGTATATATTTTGCATTTTTTTCCTAGATAGCTAATGAGCTGTAGACATTGAATGGCTTTCCTGATATAGGCTATACATTTAATTATATATATATATATATATATATATATATATATATAATTACATGTGTGTGTGTGTATATATATTTATATGACTTTGCAGCCCTAAAAACAAGTGCAAAATAAATGTAGTTGTGGTTAAGTATCTAAACCCCCCTCAACCATGATAAAAATTTAAAATAAAATAAAAAAGGATTTGTAAAAATGTAAAAAAGGAATGCTTCAAAATTCAGTTCTCTCAAAAATAACTGATAAATTGTTAGAATAAAAAACGTAATTTGTAATTAGTAAATACTTAATTTATTAGTAATTTGAATAATTTGTTCACTAAATACAAAATTCTGAAAAACTCTCCCTCTCTCTCTCTCTCTCTCTCGCTCTCTATATTTCGAATTTTGATAATATTTAAGTACAAAATTTGAATTTAGCTTTTCAGCCATTTTGACAACCCTAATATATATACTTTTTTTTTTCTTGAGCATGAAAATTTATGTATGGTTTACTGTACAGTCTCAGCCCAGTTTTCACTCACACTTAATTGGAACCCAGTCAGTCAAGTAGCAGTTTATTGTAATATAATACTGAATTATTATTCCTCTTAATGATCATATTATTTAGTGTAGTATTATTCAGAAGATGCCGTTTTCTTTTCCTTTTTAAACTCTCAAGCCTTTATTTGGCGGAAAACGGAAAACTCTCTTTTCTGTGACTGGTGTTGAGTTAGATTTGTAAAATAACTTGTTTAGAAAGTGGTTAGAAATGTTCAGAATGTTAAAACAAAGAGAAGCTGGATTGCTTTGCACAGCAGATTTAAATCGAACAGCTCTGAGCCATTGAAAACGCTATTTCATGAGCAAAATTTGAAGTGTGTTTAGTAGAATTGAGACAGCACAGTGAATCACATGCAGATTTTATGTTTAAGTATATCAAACAAGGCCATATCTTTTATCTTTCATAAATGTAATTAATTGTGTAGCCCTGCAATGTCTTTCAGATACCGGCATATAAACCGTTGAATGACTTCCGTTTCCTTCAGTGAGTGTGAGTGGGTTTGCCGTCAGGCTGTTGCGGTCAGGTAGAGAAGGGGCCCTGTGACGCCGGCAGTGAAAGCAGCATTCAAATTAGGAGCAGTTCAGGCCTCTGTCTCAGTCTCTGCTGGCCGCAGGGGTTTTCCTCCCTCATTTTCCTCCTCTGTCCTCAGCGTGACTGTGCTGAATAAAATCTCTAAATTAATTTGAGCAGTGCTCCATGGAGAGCAGCGGCATTACACTGAGTTGCATCTCTCCCCAGTGTTCATCCTCACACATCTGTGCTCACGATCATCAGCTATGAGTCAACAGCACTGCTCTCCTCTCCTCAGATTCACCTCTCAGTGCTGGAGAGAATGCTGATATATCATGCAGTGGTAGAAATCTTTCAGCCAGTAGGCTTGCTGCGATAGTCGGTGTTTACGGTGTTACCAGTGTTAAGCCGCAACACCAGTTATGTCATTTGCCCACCGCAGCACCACCCCCCTTCGTCGTTTTAATTTTTTTTTCAGTAATAAAAATCATTTAGTTCAGTTAGAGAACAGACACTACAATTAAAAACTGAACGTGGCTGCTCAATGCATCGTGCCAAATGACAGTTGCATCACAGATCAGGAGCAGTAGTCAGATTTCATTTATCACGTGAGTCGAGCTGACTGACCAGAAGAGTGAGGTGAGAAAGACAAGACGATCTCGGAAGATTTAGTTTCGACTTTAGCATTGACTTTTGCCATTTATCTAAGGTGATTTTGGAAGTGTTTTTTTTCTAAACATTCATTTCTTATTTATTTGGTTCCACAGTGTTTGCTGATTTTCAGTTTTGTATACGGGTCAAAGACGTGACGTCACCATTTTGGTGTCCGCATCAAATTACATTTACAAAAGTCATTTTAAATGCATACAAAACATCTTAAATGCAAGTAAATTGTCTACTTTCATATTTCAGATAATTTTGTGACAATAAAATGTCAAAATATGGTGGAAATAATGTTCTAAAGTGTAAAATTGTCATTCAGCGTAATGGTCCGGACTTTGATTTTACCAATACATCTTTAAATAAACATATAAAATACCAAGTTAAAAAATATATTTGTTGTCTTGGCATTTTCAAGTAAGTATTGGCTGTGTTATATTAAAAGGACTATGTCTTATTGTTTTTTTAAAGTATTTAAATGGACAGGGGACTTTTGTCCCGAAAATGCAGTTTAACTGAGATCATTCAGTGTAACAGGAATAAGAAGTTATTCTGAATTCAAATAAAAAACTGATAGTCATTCGGCAGTCTGTGATATTATTGATATTATTCTGGAAGACCGTGTGGTGCTGCAGAAAAGTGAGTTTATTGCTCTTAAATACTTGATAATTTTGATAATTTATGGTGTGGTAACAGGTTACAAAAACACACGTCATTCAGTGAAATGCCAAAAAACACTTTTAATGTTAGATTTTTTTAAAAACAAGTAGATGTTGTGATTAATTGCGATTAACTTTACTGGTCAAGTTCACTGTTTGAAATAGGTGGCCATTTGATTGCCTGAAATATTAGCTGATGTAGAAGTTTCGTCATTCAG
>NW_015648510.1:919988-924013 GCF_001515625.1 Sinocyclocheilus rhinocerous
TTCTGGGCAGAGAGACCCCCTCACTACAGTATGTCAGTAGTTCAAGAGAGATCACTGAGGCCCACCCCAAATACTCATCCTGATAATGTCATTTATGTTTGCAAACAGAAAGTATTAATAAATGTGGCTGCAAGCAGGAATTTTTGAGGCCGAGCAAGTCAGAAACAAAGTGACAAGCTAAGCAAGCATGGCAGGGGAGCATCAGGAAAATGCTTATTATATTTCAACATCTGTTTCTGCAGTCATTTACTCAGGATTATTATTAAAACTAATTTAATGACACAGATTAATACTAAAAATATTTCAGTTATGGGAACAATGGCAATGTTATCTCTCTTTTTGGCAAATCGTCATTCAGAGTAACAAACCATGGTCATTCAGTGTAACACATATATTTATGTAAAAATGAAACCATATACTTATTCTGACCTGTACTTATTAAAATACAAGTAAGAATATATAATCATACTAAGTTTTAATATATTTTAAATGATTTTCACTTACTTACAAAAACTTCTTGCTGGCAAATTGGAAAACATAGTGGTTTGAAGGACATTAGCAAAGTATAAAGATTTAAAAATTAAAGTTAATTGATATTTGAGGGCTGCACTGTGATGCTTAAATAGAGTCTTTTAAAATGTCATCAAATGATTAATGTTTTAAATATGCCTAACAAGATTTTTTGGTATTTAAATATTGTTACACTGAATGACATTTTAGTGCGTGTCTTCTGTCAAACATAATAAAAAATGCATGATAATAATAATTTTTTGTTCAGAAAAATATAAACTTAAACAGGACACATTCTAATGTATGGTGAAGAAACAAAACTTAAAGCTGTATTGTACTTCTATTTTTTGATGCTTGAAATACCCTTTTCGTCTTTGACCCTCACCTGTTTAAACTTTGTGTAGCCTAATTTGTTATTTTATATTAGGCATTAGGGTTGTGCCAATAGACGATAGTATCGTGTATCAACGATAGTCAGAGATATCGCCTGTGGCTGCTGCCACTGACGATAGCAAGATGATTATTATTATTATAACTTATTATTATCAGGTTAGTAATACTATCTAATTAATATTAGGGCTTATTTGTTCCATTTTATTTCTTTTTCCGTGTTTTAACAGTGTTGCGCATTATAACCAATCACACATGATTATGTTATGCTAATGAATGCAATGGCCAATCAGAGGTGTTCAGATGAGTCATCGCCGAAACAGCGGAGTTTCGTTGTTCAGCGCGCGCTGACTGAATTCTGAATCGCGAATTCTTTCATCATAAAAACCAAAGTGCAGATGTACGTGCGATGTAAGTATAGGAGATTTATTCATCATACAGTGTAGATAGCTTCACTGATTTTATCGGGAGTGTATTTTAAAGTGCATAAACTCGCGCTAGACTGAGCTTGTGATGATGTTCTTTGGTAATGTAAATATTCTTTGCTCGTTTTCTGTAGCTGCTTTTTGAATAACTGAGGAAATATAAGCATTATAATTAGTAACTTACAATATCTATTGAATTGTTATCATGTTAAATACAAATTCAGTCACATTAAAAAGGCTGTTTTTAGCCTTACGCTGGAGTTGGTTCACTTTCCGGCAATGGAACTAAGTAAATAAATAATTAAATAAATTAGCACGATAATATCATGTATCGGCAATCTCAAAGGCTGACGATAGGATGATATTAAAATTGAGTCAGTCACATTAAAAAGGCTGTTTTTAGCCTTACGCTGGAGTTGGTTCACTTTCCGGCAATGGAACTAAGTAAATAAATAATTAAATAAATTAGCACGATAATATCATGTATCGGCGATCTCACAGGCTGACGATAGGACAATATGAAAATTGAGCATATCGCCCAACACTATTAGGCATATAGCATGGCTGTTGGTTTATTGCCGAATTGCAGCTAATTTGAACGTGAAAGTAAAATGCGCTCAGCACTATTACAAGCTATTTAAAAGCGAGGAAAAGAGGAAAAATTCTACCGAAAATTTGCTTGACGCCGAATTGCTGCTAATTTGAAAGTGAAAGTAAAATGCACACAGCACTTTTACAAGCCATTTAAAAATTAAGGAAAGCAAAGAAAAGAGGAAAAACTCAAACAAACTAAGCCCCCCACCCCCAGCGGCGATACTGGTATTACCAGTGTTGTCACACGTCAATTTACCGGTGGGAACATTCCCTCATCATCAAAACCCTATCAGCCAGTAGAAATTTGCTGTATAATTAATCCTGGAATAGATGTATCCATGCTGCTATAACATGAGGCATGACATGGACTAATGCAACAATACAAAGGCGACAAATAATTTTTTTAGTGCCACAGAATAAACGTGTTTTATTTTATTTTTAATTTTTTTTACATTTCAATCATACTGTCATGTGTTTATGTCTCATCTTCTTCATCGCGATCTCACAAAGATACGTTATTATCAATAAAGTTATCTACGCTGCACAACGAATCTCTTACTTACATTGCGTCAGCACTTTGTTATAATGACATGATTCGTGCTGAACACAACACCTCAACAAAAACTCCGGCGATTTGAGCGGTGAGTGGATTCTAACTTAAATGCCTCTGATTCAAGAAATCAACAGATATGTCTGTGATTAGCTACATTGCTCAGCACTTCAAAAACACGTTGAAATAGAAATCGATCTCCAGAGCGCAAACCATAACGCACTGGATAGTTTTGCCAAATCTGCAATAAAATGCCATTAATACAGCTTTAACTGAGGGTGCTTTTGATTTTCGTTTTGATTTTCGTTTCCCCGTAGCACCCCGTAGAACCAGGCTGCTTTCACACATTCTGTCTGTTTTTCTTCCTTAGTAAAATGCAGTTTTATAGGAGGAGTTGAGTCCTGATAAGAAAAAGCCATATCAGTAATGATTATAAACGAGAATTGTTAATGATATTGCCAATATCCACACAGCTGACATCTTTACCTGTTGTAGTTTGTTCAAGTTGTGCACGAAATAGATTCTGCTTTTGTGCACTTTTACTTGCACGGCTCCGTCATTTCAATCTCTCTCATGCTGCACAACTGAGCTTCGTTTAGCAGGTGTGCGTCAGCACTGCTGTGCTGCATAGATGAGGACTGTGTGAAACACTTTTTTCCATTAAAACTTTGATGCACATCAACTCAGTTAATACGTGAACATAACAAAGATGTAATCGCAAAACGATCAGGAAAAAATGCATTACATGCACATTTTTAAGTCATAACATGTAAATATATATAGTCGCCAGTGTCGACCTCAGCAAAAACTTAACTCGCAAATTAATATTTTTGGTCGCAAATGTGACTGTTTTAGTCGCAGTCTGGAGCCCTGTTATTACACACACAGGGACGCGCTGCAGCACACAAACATGCCAAATATTAAAAATTAAAGGATTACAATGTAAAAGATTATTATTGTGTAGGCTACATAAATATAAAAATGCATACATGTCATAATGGATAATCATTACTAGAGCCCTACCGATATATCGTTTTGCTGATATTATCGGCCGATATGAGCCTGTCGCCGATATATCGGTATCTGCAAATATGCCTCCGATATAAACATTTTTTTTACAGAATATATAACGCAGATAAAATGCTTGAAATGGTGTAATTACTTAGTTTGTCCAGTAGAGCACACTCCATTGTTTGCTACTGGTGACCTGGATGACACACTTTAAAGCTTAAGTCTATGGAAAACCATTGAAACTTTGAACGGCCGTATCTCCGTAACGGCGTGGCAAATCCGCACCAACTTCGGGGGATCCCTTCATCTCGAGTAACCCTCTCGAATGCGAATCGATTGTACATCTAGAGGCCCGCTTTCGAATGAGACAACTGCCGCGTCGATAGCCCCCGGGGTTCGGGAGTTACGGGTGGTTAAATTCGCGGTCCGGCGCCGACCGATGCGCGGAGGGTGGCGTTCGATAGGGCTCCTCGAGATGAAGGGAAATTTGGTGGAGATCTGCATTCGTGAGATAGTGACACCAGTCAACACTTTCACTTCAGTAA
>NW_015648510.1:924064-931094 GCF_001515625.1 Sinocyclocheilus rhinocerous
AATGACATAGGCCTACTTCTCCAGCAGAGTTTAATTGTTTTGCTGTTGAGAGTAACGCTAGGTATGTTTAGTTGTTATAATTTTTGGAATTAATCCAATCTGATTTCAGATTCTGAGTTCCATTTATATAAACCCTACTCCTTACAATCTGATTCACATATTCATTTACATGTGCATTATGTGTATTCGGAACAAAACTTCATGGCATGTGTTGTGCCCGGTCACCGCATTCAGAACCAGAGAAAGCCACAGCTATAATGCCACCAGAGCAACCACGAGCATAATTGGTGTTTTTGCCTTGATGACCAGGGTTTGAATTTAACTTTTTCACTCACCAGCCAATTTGGCCACTAAATTCTTAAGTTACCGCTGTCGTAATAATCAATGTATTGACTTATCACGCAATATATGTACATGACCTCAATAATTTTTGGTGACGCAATATATCGCCCATTATATTTACATAAGAATTAATGTCACCATGTTTAGTACATTCCACTTGCACCTGTGTCTTTTGCAGCTTCTCGTACATAACGTGGTGTAGTCATAAGGTGCTAGTTCAAATTTAAAAAACGCTTCTACAAAAAAGTTTCATCTCAGATATGGTCCCTTGTTTAGGGATCTGTCTTTGTGCATACAGACATCTGACTGCTAATTAGGGATTTTGTTTTTCAGCAATAGTGTGCACCTTTAATTTACAGAGAAAAGAAGGTCAGGGAATTAAAGTGAAAGTAAAATGGGCACACCGCTTTTACAAGCTATTTAAAAGCGAAGGAAAGCTAGGAAAAGAGGGAACGCCCCGCCCCCACGGTGATACCGGTATTACCGGTGTTGTCACACGCCGATTAACCGGTGGGAAAATTTCCTCACCGACACAACCCTAGTCAGCACGTCATAAATAGAATGAGGCATCAGTTTACTGTCGGGGATTTGTTGTGTCGCGCCGCGTCCAGTGTAGACAGCATCACTGATCATAATGGGTTCTATTGTATTTTGTCGCGCCGCTCTCATCTGGTGTAGAGACGGAGTCTTTAGTCGTTTTTCGTTATTGCTTCAATGCAAAGGAAAGCAGCGCTTACCGTTATTTGTAAGGTATGTTCAAGTAAGGTAGATATGCGCAGATGATGCGCAATTAGGCTGTATTTTCATGATGACTCACGAGTTCAGTAATCTTTCCTACTGATTGATTGATTGATTGCAGCATTTTTCCCAACTCTGTACTGATTTGCAAATCAATTGGACTGATTTTATTTAAAAAATATAAATAAATAAATAAAAACAATTTCTTCATGAATTAGGCTAGACATATTTCACTGTGCATGTTTGTTGTTTTTTATGTAGTCTGCACAAAGAGTGCAATAGAAATTAGTAATGGCTTATAATTGTCAAATATTTTGTGGCATATCATCAGAAATTATGGTCATCGCTAAGTTACATCATTGTCTATATAGTGGGTACTGATTATAGGTACCTGCGATGCAGGTTCTTGGCTTCATTTACATGTCCCTTGAATATTAATGAGGGCTAACGGTCATTGAGCAGGTATAATTGTTTATTTGCAAGAAGCCCAGTTCTGTTTGTCTGTTCCTCTGGTAGAATTCAATAAATTGTGTTGATAAAATGACCAAAATAAAAAATAATAGGGAACTGTTACGTTTTGCTGTATAATGTCAGGCCTGTCTGTTTTGCTTGATGGTAGCCCAGTGCGACATATTACCCAGGACGCTGTGTGTTGGTTCTCATGTATAAAACTTATTGTATATTGTATATTAGGGCTGTGTATCACCAGCGAAGTCACGATACGATTCATATCACGATACAGAGGATACGATACATATCACGATACGTGACTGCACTGAATTTCACCTCAGAAGAATTTAGTAAAACAGCTGTTTATTAAACACGGCATACTATAGTGCCATTTCTAACTATTGGCAGAGCAGACAGTTGACCTCTGCATTATGAAGGGCCTTCATAACTGTACCACAGTACAATATAGGTAATGGCATATGTTTCATGTTTACATTGTGCACTCCCCACCAGGTACAATATTCTGAGTGTTTGCATCTTGTTTTTAAGCCCATAAATAATAATGTACGCGGCCAGATTAAACCTTGTTATATATAGCCTATATATTATGCTCTATTCATTATTTTTTTAGAAACCTCGCTCTTTTCTGCTCAATTTTAAACGTTGTTCTTGTATTCAAATTAAGTGCGGTCCACTGCTGCACACGTGCCACAATATCGATACAGGGCCAGCTGTATCGATACTCGTATCATCAAATCTCTGTGACGATACATCGATGTATCGAACACAGCACTATTGTATATCATGTATATTGTTTAATGTAAAGCATCTACAACAGTCTAGAAAAGTCTATAGGGCATGTGTCACATCAGAAAAGTGAAGCATGTATTTTGGACAGAGAATTCTTACTTAAATTATTCATAAAAAATGTCTGTTACTTAAAACATAAAACATAAAACGTCTAAATCGTTTATCGGGCCTACTTTGTGGATGAATGCCTGGTTATGCAATAATGATATTATTTCTTTAGTTTGCTGAATGTAAACTTTGCTTCACCAATGTTTTCTAAGTAACCAGATTTACTTTTTAAATTAATTTTCTACATTTTTTTATTAAGTAATTTATTGCCATGATAAAAGTTGAACGATTTTAGCTTTGTTCAAATCTTTTAAAGTTTGTAGGTGTTTCTGTCAGACCAGTGTCATACAAACACATGTAATATATGAATATGCTTGTCTCTTTATACAGAATGTCATCAGAGGATAAGAGTCTGGAGCCCTCTGAGCAAGGACCATCTCCTCCCCTGAGCAGTGCTGGGGCCACGCCCTCAGGGAGCCCGGCCCCCTCAGATAGACGCCCACGGGGCCGGCCACGCAAGGATGCTTCCTCTCTCACACCCAAGTCCAAAAGAAAGTAAGTGCATCTTCTGTTCCTGTGTGAAGGTCTTTGCATGTGATGACACACCTTGAGAGCTGATCTTGTGTCTGCTTTGCATTTTACTTGTGTTGCTTAAAGAAGAATAAATGTTATAACTTTGACAAATTGCTGGTTAATTATATTAAAGGGCTTAATGAATGAAACCGCTGACACTTGCATGGACAATTTCAGGTTTATGAGTCATGTGTTATTTAGTACTTCGTGATATGCCATGGATTGGCTGAACTGAAGGTTATCATTTGCCCAGAAATCAGATTGAATCAGTAAGGCTTAAGTCCAGGAACAATTGTGATATTTATGGTGATTTATGAGGCTAGTTAATACTGTCATGTGATTATGATGACCTGATTATCTTTCCTGCCCCCCTGCCACCCCCCCTCCCCCTCTTTTTTAGTATTAAAATATTAGCCAGTTTTCCAGCTTATCTTCTGAACTCCCCTATGCCCATTTAAACTATTCATTAAGCACGGTGAATTATTTAATCGCTTTCTATTAAGAAACTTTCTGGATAAATCATGTGATTAGGGTCAGATGCACATTAATGTTCAGGTAGTGTGTTGGTTAACCCAATATGCAAGGCTGCATGGTTTGTGGAAATTTTTTTTTTATATTTATTTATTATTTATTTTTTTTCCAGTTTTGTAATTTGAAATGTGATTTAAAAAAAAAATAATAAAATCCGGGTTTGTGTTTGTAAGGCTGCATGATTTGGCCAAAATGTTGTGATTGTCATTATGGTATTCATAATAATAATAATAATCATCATCATCATCATCATTATTGTCATCATAATTATTATTTTACTTTATTTTATTCTACATTACATATTAATGTTTTGGGTTTTTACATTACTTTGTAAAATTACAGGACTAAATGTTTCTTCATTTTCAAATGTTTTTTCATCAAACTTTTATTTTGGCGTGAAACCACAGGGAGCTGCTCATTACGAGTATGATAAGATGGTTGTCACGTATTGTGTTCCCAAATGCACGCTATAAGTGACCCAAACTGAGAGCCAATTCTACTCCACACAAGCTCCATGTCTGCATTTACTGCAAACAGAGCCATTCATTCTGAGATGATGCAAACACCGGCTGTGTGGAAGCTGCTCACATGTTATAAAACAGTGGCATGCTTCACTTTGAAATTGTACACTTTGTGATTTGATAAATTTTGATTAATCGTGCCGTCCTACCAGTATATGTGTGTGTGTTTGTGTGTTGAGAGGACTGTATTCTGGTGAAGTATTCTGCTGCACCTGGAAGAGGCTTTCAAGTGTGTCGATGTGCATTAGTGTGGAAGAGCTCTGTGAGGCACACAAGGAGATGCTGCTCTAGAAGGACGACATTTTCTTTTTGCCAAGTTGATTTTGGCTCTAAAATAAATCTGCTCTCATACAGCATGGGGCGTACAAAAGGGAAAATTTTAGACTGGCTGTATTTCGAATGACACTGTGTCTACACCGGACGTGAGTGGCACGACTCAAGAAATCTAGATCGCTTTCATTATAGTGAACCGAACCGTCTACTGGATATGGCTGATGTGACACATCATCAGTTTATGGATGCCCTCGTCCTTTTTTTAAGTTTCTGCACAACTATAATCTGCCACTTTACTTTACTTTACTTTAAATATCCACTCATGAAGTACAGGTTCGCACAGCATGATGCTGAACAAGGCAAATTCTGTTTATTACATTCCACTAATTATGACATAAGTTCTAAATACTCTGGGTTGACTATAATGAAAAGCGATCTTACAATACATAGCCTAGACCTTTCATTTCTTTAGGAGTAGTTTAGTCAGGGTGTTTGAGTATCAAGCCTGTGATGGGAATACGGGGCATCCACTATGAGATCAAGTGTTGGCTGTCAACTAAACAGTGCAGATATAGGGCAGATTAGTGAGGTACCTGATACTGCAGGTACAGCCCTCTTTGGACCTACACGCTATGTTCACACCCATGAAGGTTGTGTCTCAATGCACGAAACGCATTCAGTTGAGATCTCAGTTTTAAAGTTGTCTGAACTGACTGAAAAGAAAGTGTTTTGTTTAAAGGGGAAGTGTCTGTTTTCTGCAGCATAGCAAGAGGACTGGTTTCAAAATGATGACTGCTTTTATACGTTTCCCCAAAAACACTTTCCCTCTCTGACAAATGGGTATGTATAAAGGTAATGTGTGTGATTTGTTTTGAAATACTACATGTCCCAGCTTAACTCTTTCCCCACCAGCGTTTTTGAAAAAAGTTGCGTTTTTGCTGATTTTCACTAAAATTTCATGGCACCCTGAATATTTTGTTGTATGAATATCTGATCATGCAATACATCAAAATACAGCTCTGACCTTCTACTTAAAAAAAAAAAAAATCTGTTTTATTCTAGCTTCAAGCATTGTTTTTTATCAACACTTGAATAAAGGGATGTTTCGTAAAAAAAGCAATATTTTGAGCAAAATCGCTCGTTACTACGTCTTCCTGGTCTGTGTTTTTGATCGGCACTTTCTATACTCATTCAGGAGATGCATAATAGCGCCCCTAGCATATAACAGTGAAAACACGGACAATTCCGTGTTTGGCAGGGAAGCGTTGTCTCATGAATAACGGAAAATTCGGTGTTTGGCGGGGAAAGAGTTAAAGGGATAGTTCACCCAAAAATGATCTTCAGCCATATTCTCATACCTAAATCCAGTCCACAGCTATATGTACAGTGGTCCTGTCAATTTTTTGGATGTTGCTGACAGCTAAAAGATGATTGGCTTTTTTATATGGGCCAAACTCCAGACTCCTCAGAGACTGTTTTTTTGTTGTTGTTGCGGGAAGCTTTACTTCAATAAGTCAAGAAGTCTGAACTGTCTAGGCATAAGCACAAGGCGAGGAAACTGTTAAGGTGTCTGTGGGGAGACAGCAGTGCTGTTAGAAGGGGGTGTGCCGCGTTTCAGCCAGTCAGTCCGGCCCGGGTTTTAGGCTCCTCCTTTCTGTGCTGGAACTACTTGCACTGTAAGCTTTTTTTCCCCTCTCTGCTTCCCTTTTGCTCTCTCTCTTTCTGGCACTCTCTCTCTCTCTTTCTCGTACACTTTCTTGTGCTTTCTCCTGCTGTTCACCAGTGTGCTGTGACTGTGGCCATGAGTTCTTGAGGGAAGGACATTTCAAATTGAGGACATTTCAAATTTCAAATTCAAATTGATACATGAAATAAAAGTTAAAATCGCATGAACAGGAATAATTGAACATGTTTCATTAAATTTGTTTATTATTGATATCCGAATTGGATAGAGGGGGGGTCCAAAAGTCTGATCCAAACAAAATGCATTTATTTAACATTTTTCTAGCTTAATCTTTATTTTATTTTATGTTTTTACAGTGTATTTTACAGAGTTTGACTTATGAATTTTACCAAAAAAGTTAAATCAGATGGATTCACACTCTGACTCTGATAGCCAATCATCAAATCATAGTTTTTGATATGGATTCTGAACAAGCATAAATCTAAAATAATCATTCTGAAGTTTATTACAAAAAATAAAAAGTACTGAACCAAGAAAACACTGTGTATACACACTAGGGATGTAACGGTATGAAAATTTCTTATCACGCTTATAGTGACCAAAATTATCACGGTTATCAGTATTATCACAGTATTGTTAAAATGTGCTGGAGATGTTAAAAAAGTACAGACACACAAATCACTTCAAGTTTTATATTTAAAAATCAACAAAGAACAAATAAAATGACTTTTTGTTTACATAATCACTAAAACAATAACATTACCAATGATGTTCGGATTTTAAATGACAACTTGACTGACAACAGTTTAATAGCATGTTGAAATATCTAATGTAAATGTTCAAATAAAGTATGGAAAAAGTTTAAGAAAAAGGTAAACCTCACATTTCAGCCTTTAAATAAAGAAAAGAATGTCAAAATTATAATTGATTAATAAATGATTATATGTATTTTATCTGCTCCATAATTCTAGATAGCTTATCTGAATTGTTTAAATGTGTAGAATCCACATAAGCTTGTTTTTCATCAACTGGTCAAAATTTACAGCAGGGCATGCAAATT
>NW_015648510.1:931494-942955 GCF_001515625.1 Sinocyclocheilus rhinocerous
ATCAACCGGTCAAAATTTACAGCAGGGCATGCAAATTCGGTCCGTTTTTGGCCAGACAGAAATTGCACACAGGCTGAATGTATATAAGTCTTACATACATTATATACTTTTCATTTGTATAATTTCTTTAGCACTCTTTTAAAACCTCCCAGCTTTTCCGCCCTGTTTTCACTCAAAACGAAACTACTCTGCGTGCTGTGCGCACGTGAGACTGTTACTTAAAACTGTGCTTTATGCTGGACAGTATTTATTTATCGTGAGTTGTTCAAATCGCGGTAATCTAATACGGTTTTAATGATAATTAAAAGATGAAACGGTAATACTAACCGTGGGGAATTTTATCATGATTTATCGTCAAACCGGTACTTGTTACATCCCTAATACACACAAACACACAAATATACTGTATATACACGTACATAAGCACACACACATGTAAATAAATAAATAAATACCTAATTAAGTAAATAAATAAATAAATAACATCACGTCTAGGCCTATATGTTTCTAGAGCACCAAATCTGCTATCACACTTTAAAAAAAGGTACAAAAGCTGTCACTGGGGCGATACCCTTTCAAAAGGTACAAAATCGTACCATTTTGGTACTGGTATTGTACATTTTATGTACGAATATACAAAATCTAGGTGTAAATAAGGCACAGAGGTAAAAAAAAATAAAAATAAATCTTACTGATCCAAAACATTTGAACTGCAGTTTTTTATTTTTAACTTTTACATCAGTGATTTATGTGTGTATAGGGAATAATTAAGGTTTTATTTAATATTTTTATGAACAGAGTTTACTCATTTTGTTTACCCTGTAATCCTTTGAATTTTGTATTTTTGGTCCTGTGTTTTATGTATTAGCAGACTAGTGCAGAGCTCTGTAAATGCCATGAGCACAATTCTGGGAGCGTCCTGACCATCCGTGCATCTCAGCACTGCTTAACGGCTGTTTATTTGCCTTCAGGTTACTCATTACCCCAAATCCCATCACTTGTTTACCTTGTTACCCCTGATGATAAAGTACACGTAAAATCCATTTAGTATGACCCTGCTAGCAAAACAAGAATCTCCAGAGGCCTTGATTTTATGTATTATGCAGATCTTTCTAAATGTGAATTCAATTCAGTTCAATTCAAGTTTATTTGTATATAGCGCTTTTCACGATGCAAATCGTTGCAAAGCAGCTTTACAGAAATTTTAAGTTTCTACATTATATTTAGTAATAGCTTATCAGTGGTGACTATCTAAGTTGATGTCCATATGGCAGAAATGTACGGTAAAAATCAAGCAGTTAGTTAATGTCATGTAATGCAAAATTTGGTAGTTTTGTATGTTGTCTGGGGGTTGGCATCATCTGAGGTCCTCTGGGGAGTTAGCATCATCTCTTCTCAGGTGTTCGGTCATCTCAGGTCTTTGTAAGGGCTGGATCCAGACTGAAGCTTGTGTAATTCCTAGTTACCATGCATGGGATGCCAATCCCGTGGCAGAAACAGAGAAGGTAATAGAGAAAAATTAGCGTAGAAATGATGTGTTCAACCCAAGCAAAAAAAAAGAAAATGTGCATTTGATCAGATGTAACTGAAGTACAAGATTATGAGATGCATTATTTGAATGCTTGGCCAAAGAGATGTCTTTAATCTAGATTTAAACAGAGAGAGTGTGTCTGAACCCCAAACGTTATCAGGAAGGCTATTGCAGAGCTTGGGAGCCAAATGTGAAAAAGCTCTACCTGCTTTAGTGGACTTTGCTATCCTAAGTACTACCAAAAGTCCAGAGTTTTGCGAACTTAGGGAGCGTGATGGATTGTAGCGTGATAGAAGACTAGTTAGGTATGCAGGAGCTAAACCATTTAGGGCCTTAAACTTTGCTATCCTAAGTACTACCAAAAGTCCAGAGTTTTGCGAACTTAGGGAGCGTGATGGATTGTAGCGTGATAGAAGACTAGTTAGGTATGCAGGAGCTAAACCATTTAGGGCCTTAAAAGTAAGTACTAACATTTTGTAACTGATACGGAACTTAATAGGTAACCAGTGCAGAGAATGTAAAATTGGGGTAATATGATTATATTTTCTTGACCTGAAAAGGACTCTAGCAGCTGCATTTTGGACTACCTGTAGCTTGTTTATTGAAGATGCAGGGCAATCACCTAGCAGTGCATTACAATAGTCCAGTCTAGAGGTCATGAATGAATGAAGTAGCTTTTCTGTATCAGAAACAGGTAACATGTTTTGTAGCTTGGCAGTGTTTCTAAGATGGAAGAATGCTGTTTTTGTAACATGGGAAATATGATTTTCAAAAGACAAGTTGCTGTCTAATATAACACCCACATTTTTGACTGTAGAGGAAGTAACCGTACATCCGTCTAGATGCAAATTGTAATCTAAAAGATTCTGTGTACTGATTTTTTGGTCCAATAAGTAAAATCTCGGTCTTATCCGAATTTAATAGGAGAAAATTATTGGTCATCCAGTCTTCTACATTTTTAACACACTCTTTTAGCTTAGGTAATTTAGAAGTTTAATCTGGTCTTGTTGAAATATATAGTTGAGTATCATCTAGGGCTGCACGATAAATCGCATGCGATATTTATCTTGTCAGTAAAGCCGTTCTGTAATCAGCGGTAAATCTCCATCACCTCCGTGCTTTCACATGGAGCAGCATTAACTACACAGAGCTGTTGTTTACTGACGAGCTGCGCAAAACCACGTTCATATTCGTGCGATTTTTGGCGCAGCTCGTCAGTGAACATCAGTATAACAGTATAACAATGGAAACTAATCCCGTATTTTCTAATAATATTACCAAGAGGCAACATGTATATTGAAAATAGTAGCGGGCCTAGGACAGATCCTTGTGGCACTCCATACTTTACTGGATTTAATTTAGATGATTCCCCGTTTAAAAAGACAAAGTGATAGCAGCTTGTGCCCCGCGCTCCCCTACTCAAACTGCGATCGCTCGCGGAGATAATAGATAATTAATTTCCATAGAGTTGTATTTATTTAGATGTTTATTAGCGAAATATTGGTTATATAGTAAATGTTAATACAATTTAGGGTGTTTTAAACAAGTGAATCTTGTTAAAAGTTACATGCGGTGGCCGTGCTGGAGCATTTCCTGAGCATCAACCGCATCAACCCGGTGAGTGAACAGCAATATGAAAGCGGCTTCACGAGACTAATGATGAGCAAATATACAACAGAGAGAGAATTAAATTCAGCGCTTTTATTTCCAACATGCGCTCATTCATGGCTGTATTATTTAACTCATGCAAAGTTACGTCTTTATTGGGAGAGGATCTTGACGGATTATCTACGTGACTCCGACTTCACGAGACTAACGATGAGCATAGACAACAGCGAGAGAATTAAATTCAGCGCTTTTATTTCCAACATGCGCTCATTCATGGCTGCATATTATTTAATTCAGACAAAGTTACGTCTTTATTGGGACAGGACATGACGGATTATCTTACGTGACTCCGTGAGTTGGTCTCTATTTCTTAGAGCCAAGCTGCATAAACTACATATCAGGCATTTATATAATGCATCTAATTTGTGCATAAATGGCTGTTATGTTAAATAAAGTTTACTAACTATAGCAACTATATCAAGTACCTGCACGCCATTGTTGTTGTCTCCTCTCCCCTCAGACATGCTGCTATGGCGATCCTGCGCGCAATTCTCAAAACGCCCACAAGATGGCGGCGTTTATCGGTGAATCCGATATTACAAAACCGATATCCGATTATGGTAAAATGCTTAAATATCGGGAAAAATATCGGTAAATCGATATATCGGTCGATCTCTAATCTAAACCATCTTAAAGCCTGCCCTTGAATACCTGTATAGTTTTGTAATCAATTTATGAGTATGTCATGATCTGTATTGTCGAACGCAGCACTAAGTTTAAGTAAAACTAGCAATAAGATGCAGCCTTGGTCTGACGCAAGAAACAAGTCATTTGTAATTTTAACAAGTGCAGTTTCTGTGCTATGGTGGGGCCTGAAACGCGACTGAAATTCTTCATAGATATTTTTTTTTTTTGCAGGAAGGAGCACAATTGAGCAGGCACAACTTTTTCTAAAATTTTAGACATAAACGGAAGATTTGAAATGGGTCTGTAATTTGCCAGTTCGCTAGGATCTAGTTGTGGTTTCTTAATAAGAGGCTTAATAACCGCCAGCTTGAATGGTTTTGGGACGTGACCTAAAGATAACGACAAGTTAATAATATTGAGAAGCGGTTCTTCTGCTACAGGTAACAACTCTTTCAGTAATTTAGTGGGTACATGATCTAATAAACATGTTGTTGGTTTAGATGCAGTGATAAGTTTATTTAGATCTTCCTGTCCTATAGTTGTAATGCACTGCAGTTTTGAATGACATTAGCTTCTTATTTTTTTTAATTATTTGATTAAAACACATGTAAAAGAAAAAAAAAAGAGATCAGACCCCCTGATAGTTTTGAATGTACTCTGCAGCAAAGAGTACGTGATCATTCGCATTCACTTGCCCTGGTTACACAATACACTGTATACGCCCTAGGCATGTGTACATGTAAAATAATATCAGATAGCCTAGAGCACATTATTCTTTGCTGATAAAATAAAACATCTATTTTAGATAAGCACTTGGAGTTGCAATTATTACAGCCTGTCTCTAAATTTCTCACTGTGGAGCTGAAGCTTTCTGCTACTAAGTTTTCTTCTACATGATGAAAGATGTGTACATGTGTATAGAAGTTTGCTATCATTTTATTTTAAAGGTTATAACACTGGATGTTGTTGATCCCAAAATCAGGTGACATCCTTTGGCTGGCCTGCTCTCTACATATTATGGTAGACTGTTTGCATTTCCTGTCACACATCAGCAAGTAGTGACTGGTATTTGCTTTTAGCAGTAATTGGTAAAGCAACATTAACATTTCACTTAACACTTCCATAGGGATCAGCACTGACCCTTAATTTCATGTGTAGCAAGACTTTTGATCAGCATATAAACCCACTGTGCATCTTGATTGGCTGGCCAGGAACTGGCAACGTAGAGTAAATGATTTTGTTTGAACATCATGTAAAGCTTTTTTGGAAATATAAAATATACCACAGCAGTAGACTTACAGAATCTACTCAATAAAACTGAGGTAACAATTTGTGCTTAATTTGTTTGTGTAGCTTTCATCCCATATGTTGTGCAGAGGCTACCTAAATTTAACAGCTGTGACGTAAATGAATTAAGGTAAAGTCTATCTAACTTTTGTCAATACATTGCACAACCAATTACATGTAAAAAGTGAGTAACATGAACTCTTGATTGTTATTGTGCGATTAAAACAGCTTGCATAGCAAATGTTTGCAATGAACAAGTAAAAGGTTCACTGCACTGACTTTAGCTTATTGCTTGTTTTGCTTGAGTGGAGCAACATACTTTCAAATTAATGCATGTAGCCACCCACAACCTAACCATAAGCTCCACTTTTCAGCAGTGGTAAATGAAAAACTTAAACATAACAGAAACTCCTTTAAATGTCAAACATAACTGAAAATTAAACACTTAACACAAATACATAAAATATCACTTCATTTCAACATTCATTCTCCTGGTCCAGTCCTATGCAAAACATGCTGAGAACTAAACATCCATTGCCCAGTTTCAGTTAGGGAAAGAAAATCGATTCAGGTAGTTTCAACAAATTAAGTAGAAACTAAATGTTCAGCTATTGTGTTGCATTTAAGTGAATTTAAGAAGCAGCAAAAAATCTTTTCTTCTTTTTTTTTTTTGTTTTTTTTGCAGTGTACTTTTTCATTCAACACTTGAAAGCTGACATTCACTGGTTATCCAGCATTTCACTCCGGTGTTAAAGGCTAAATAGCATTAGGGAAGTTGGCTAGCCTTCAGTTGTTGTGTCGCTGGGCAATATATCGCATGTAATGTGAATCTTTTGAGAGACACATTATAGAGGAGGGGTTGTTGACCTGGATTAAACCTGTCTCGAGCACAGCACAATAGCCTGCATTTTCAATGATGTAGGTCATTGATCAGAGCGCTGGGCGCCAGGCTAGCAGGCAGCAGCAGTATCCGTCTCCATCCAGAAACCTTAGCCTGGAAATGTGATGCCTATTATTCTACCCATTCTGCATTGTGCTTGGGGAGAAAAGTAGTTTTCAAGTCCCACAATTATTTGGGTTTCATCCAGTGTTTTCAAATTAGACTGTATTTTGATGTATTTATAGTAAGCTTGTTTTGCATGTAATGTGTTTAGATACAGCCACATTCAATGTGAGGTTTGTTGGCTTGTATATGTTGAAAGTTGTATGCGTGAAGCTTTAGGTCTGTAGTTCTTAGTCCTCTGAGAACCACAGGATCCTTTGAAAAAGTGCTGCATGGTTGCCCTTGTGTGGACTTTAAAGGATCAAAACACTCTAAAATAATATATACTTGTTTAATAATATATACCTATCTTAATATATACTGTTGTTCAAGTTGATCGACAATGATAGCACACATTTGTTATGCCAAAAGTACCATTGTTTTGATATTAAAATTAATATGAAGATGGATTAATGATAATAATGCAGTTATGCATATAAAAGTTTGTCATACAGTTATGTCATGACAAGATTTAATTTAGGCTTTTATTCACATATAGGCATAGATCAATGAACATACTTAGAGCTTATCTAGTATGGTAACGCAACTCACAAACCTCATGTGTAAAACACGTTTGAGCTTCTGTTTACATTATTTGATGTGCTTTATGTACAGTGGTGTGAAAAAGTTTTTGCCCCCCTCCTGTTTTTGTAATTTTTGCATATTTGTCACACTTAAAAGATTCAGATCATCAAACGTTAATGAGTGGTTATATGTGAATAAAAGTTTAACTTTAATGAATCCTCTTATTATAACCAACAAAGTGTAGATAAGAGATTCAGTATGCCGTGTTGCTTCTTTGAGCTAGAATGCTAAAGTCAGTGAGCTTTCATTAAAAAAAGCTTCTGTGATTATAAATGGAGAGTTTTGCTTACTTTTTATGTAATCCTTTCACGGTTTAGGCTAAATATTTTTTTTCTTTAATGTTGCAAAGAGGACCAACGTTTCAGGAGTGAGTGATGACTGTATTTAAATGTGGTACTAAATCCACTAAATTATAGTTCCATGTGTGAGACTCTGATGTAGGGCTGGGTGATTTGGCAAACAATTTAAATCTTGATTTTTTTTTCAGAACGTTTGACCGTTTCACGATTTTTAAGATTTTTAACTAGTCAACTTGAAAATGTAACTACAACATGATTCAAGTAACTTTTTATTTATTAACCCTCTAGTTAAAGAAAATTCTATTCCAAGCGCACCACAAATAATGTTGTCAACATAATGTAAATGTTAAACAAATCACTTGTTGAATATCTTAGCAGAAAATATGCATGAACTACAACTACATCTTGTACAAACTTGTCTTATACATATTAGGGGTGCTCCGATCAGGATTTTTGAGGCCGATCACAGAAAGCAGTATCTGCCGCGAAATAGTCAGCTCTGCTGCCTTTCCTTTTTTATTGAAATCTTTATTACAAGCAATCCTGCGGTTCATAAAGAACTTTGTTTTTCTACCTTGTTACTTTAATTCAGCGCTTGCAGCGCAGCAATAGACTCTGTGCAGAAACCATCTCTGCACTGCTGCAGACGCGCTACGGGACCGCAACCGTGTGCAGTGAACGCTTTAATCCGTTAACATGAGCGCAGAAAGAATACGCACTGCAAATGGAGTAATGTGAACCTGGAGTTATGTGTGTGCGCTGCGAGTGTTCATGAGCGCATGGTCTTCAGGAGAGCGCGCGAGCGCTGAATGGTTAAACACTGGCAAGAATTAAAAAGTAATGCAATTTATAAACTTTAGTGACGATGTGACACTGCCTTTTTTTTTTAGCTTTGTGCAAGTGACAATTCCTGTGTCAACTGTGCAGCGTGCAGCTCGCTTATAGACAGACGCGATGTGTGGTGATTTGAAGTAATTTGCATATTTTGAGAGCGAGAGAGCGCGCGGTGATTCACTCACGCTGTTTGTGAAGTTACGTCTCACACAAGGTTTTCAAATTACTTTATAAGTTATTTAATTAAGAAATATAGCATTATAATGATTTCACCCGCGCCGGACAGAGACAGTGCCGCTGCATGTCGTGCCAAACCTCTCACGGCAGCGTCATCAGCTTGAGATCGGCCTTTTTAGAGACCGCCGATCAATCATCCCAAAACGATTATCGGCTGATAGTGATCGGTAGCCGATCAATAGGAGCACCCCTAATTAGGGCTGGGCAAAAAAAAATCGATTTTTCGATATATCGGTTTTTAAAATGTGGTCGATTCAATATCGATTCTCAAAGGCCACGAATCGATTTTTTTCAGAACTACAACTACATCCTGTACAAACTTGTCTTATACATATTATGTGTTCAGAAATAATGCTTTTAAAAAAATCTCAAAAGTCAAAGTAATTCAAATTCAAAACGACTTAAGGTATAACACAAGTAGATATTATTAACTATAAATGTTCTGTAAAAACAACAGCAGCTTTCAGCTGGTCACCAAGATGCAAACATGAAATATTAGACATACTGTAGTAGTTACAGTTTTTTTTTTTTTTCGATTGCGCTGCTTTTCCATTGTTTTTCTATGTAAACATGGACGCGTTTGACTGTTGCACTAGCGTCTCTTGCAGCGTCTCATGTATGGAACGGCAGTCTAAAAATGCAGCGCTTAAATAAAAAAAAAAGTTCACTCCCATCTTCTTGCATTTTTTCCTATTCCACTGCCCGCGTCGCATCTTTTTCAACACAAAAGCTCTTTCTGTGTGAATGGCACCTAGCGATATGAGCGCGTCACATGTGAGTGGTTAATAACGTGCGCAGACATGTGGTTGGATCGTTCTTTTCTCTTTGCTGTTATCATTGGCATATTGTCAAAGTGTCTAATTCTAACGTTTGGTAATATTTCTATTCAAAATCGTGATTCCTCGATTTCTAAAAAATAAGATCTTGGCAAAACATATTAAATTCGAGTTAATCAATAAAATCGGAAAAATCGCCCAGCAATGTTTTATGAAATGATTAAATTGCAATGATTGACGTAGCGATAGCCATGGCATGATTTTGGCATCTTGTGGCTTTGAACAATAAGACATGGATGCAACAGTTTAACCTGTTTGGAGTTCTCTGTTTTTGACCAAAGTGACAAAAGATGCATTATGTCTGGCAATTTTAGTAGTTTTAAGCTGCGTGCGCTGTGGACTGGTTTAGATGTGTAATCTATCTAAAGAACATATGTGCCATCCCAACTTTCTTTCTTTCTTTCTTTTTCTTTTTTTTATTTGCATGATGTAATCAATTCAAGGAGCTAATTTTGCAATGTGTTATGCGTTTATTCTAATACACTGCTAACAAAACCACAGTGACACCAAGAGAGACATGATGCAACAGCAACACGGCTCTGGTGTGTAAAACTTGAAAATGCTGTTATTTGTTTTCTCTGGAAACACAAATCTAGTTGAAACTAAATGTTTATTATATTATACAAGACATAGTATGCTAATGCTGTTAAACGTAAAGTGAATTTTAACATCTACTGTAAAAAGAAGGCAGCACACATTGAGCAGACTTTTTATACACTTTAAGGTTCACTTTAAAACAAAATAAATAATGGATCTGCTCAAAACCTGTCTACAATGGCTCTCCATAGAGTGTGCTATATGTAGAGGGTTTTTTTTTTTAAGTGCTTGTTTGAAAGAGAAGATGCAATTTAAACCCACTGCCAAATGCTGCACATTCACAAAACTTCTTTTTTTTTAACCTTGATCCTATCAAAAGAACAGTTTACTAGTTAGATGAGCTGGTTAAGACTCACAGGTTTGCTGTGCTCTTGGTTTCTGCTCTGCACACTGATCTGAAAACAGTTCAGGCTATAGAAATTACTGTTTGGAGTGTTGTGTGTGTTTGTAGAACAGTATTGTTCAGCTATTGTGGAATATTAGCATTATTGTCTCGTTTGTGTTGCAGGTCTCGTAGTCGAGGTCGTGCACAGGCCGATGATGAGGACAGCATGGATGCCACTGATTTCACACCAACTCCAGACGTTGACATCGCATTGGAGATGGGTGAGATTTTTTTTTGGTTTATTTATTTTTTTCTTCTGAGTTTGCTGTGGCAGTTCTGTATCTACAATATTATAGTGAAAGGAATTTGTGTATCGAATTGTGAATTTGAAGTCTGAAATTGTTTTGTTTTGTATTCCATTGTTCAAATTACATACATCACACAAAAACAAATGTTTAAGTTTGCAAGTGACTAAAAATTCATTTTTTTTCATATCCTGTTAACTGGCTTGAACCTTTCAAATTCTTCTTGGACCTTCTTTAGTGTTGAGCCCTGGATGAAGTGAAATGACTTGGCACTGAAAAAACAACAACAACAACACAAGCCCTGTTTTTAAGATGCATGTTTGTCTTTCCGATCACAAGTGGACAACTCTAAATACAGATGTAAACGGTCTGAAATGTTTTGATTTTGTTCACTTTCGACCACTTCCAGAGGTAGTTAAAAATTAATTCAACCGGATTGCTTTCATAGTGTAGATGCTCATGTGGTCGAATACGTTCGAAGTAAACATTGAAGTTTCGAAGTAAACTCACTCATTGTAAAGGGAGATGCAAAGACGCGCAAAGATCTCTCTCTCGCCCTCTCTCTCTCTCTCTCTCTCTCTCGAATTGGCAATATTTGAGAAAAAAGTTTAGCAATTTCTAATTATCTAATTATTGATTCTAATTATCAGTGTCTACGGTGGTTATCGCCCCGATCAGACATGAAAATATGTTGTGGCATCGTGCAGTCTGTAATGATATGACGGTAGCGAACTTTAACGATTTTTTGCAAACATTTCTTTGTTTCTATTTTAGTTTCTATTTTTGTTATTATAGTTATAATAAGACCACAAATTATTTAAATATAATGTAAGGAATAAAAAAATACACAATCACAATTCAGAGCCAAATAAAAGGCTTTATTTAATCGGAGTGCCAATTTACATTGGACTAGTCAAGACTCCAAAAGACGGCTGTCAAAGGCTAGCTCCAGTGGCGTAGATGGTAAAATACAAGTCGTAGTCTTTTTGACGCGATCGACAAGGGTTCGAACCCACCTTTTGCCGAACTTTTTTTCCTCCCTTTTCAAATCTCATATCACATCGGAAAGGCATTTATTTTCAATAAAAAAGAAGGAAATAATCAAAAAGTTGAAAATAAAGTATCGGGTAGGGTTAGGGAAGGTGTAGGGAGGGTTTTTTTGTCCCAATAAGGTGGCATCCATTTAATAATTTGAATTAAAATGATAATTTACACTCAATACGTTATTACTGCATACTGTTTTATAATGTACTATAATACTGAGGTGCAGATAATTGCCACTATTTGC
>NW_015648510.1:944053-954837 GCF_001515625.1 Sinocyclocheilus rhinocerous
CAAAACACAATGTGACTAGATATAACCATTTTTGTCTGAACCAGCCATGACATAACAAGCAACAACATCCTCATGTTGTGTTTCGGTCATTTTGACCCAGAGAGGATTTTGTTCCCAAAAAGGCTAGTTAATATTATCGCGGAGTGTCTATTTACACTAAGTGCAAATAGCCTGCCTTGTTGGCACAGGCTATTCACACTAACTCCGCCCAACAACCTGTGATTGGGCTAGTCAACACTACAAAAGACGGCTGTAAAACATTAGCACCAGTGGCAAAGATGATAAAATGTGTATTGCAGTCTTTTTGACCCGATCGACCCGGGTTCGAACCCACCTTTTGCCGAACTTTTTTTCCTCCCTTTTCAAATCTCATATCACATCGGAAAGGCATTTATTTTCAATAAAAAAGAAGGAAATAATCAAAAAGTTGAAAATAAAGTATCGGGTAGGGTTAGGGAAGGTGTAGGGAGGGTTTTTTTGTCCCAATAAGGTGGCATCCATTTAATAATTTGAATTAAAATTATAATTTACACTCAATACGTTATTATTGCATACTGTTTTATAATGTGCTACTAGGGCTGGGCAAAAATCGAATGCGATTCATTGCCGATTTTGTGTAGCTTGTCAGTGAACTACGGCTCCGTGTAGTAAATGCCGCTCCATCTGAAAGCACGTGCTGGAGATTTACTACTAATCACCAGAAGCGGCTTTACTGACGAGATGTGCATGAAAATCGCATTAGATTTTTTGCACGGCCCTATGTACTACAATACTAAGGTGCAGATAATTGCCACTATTTGCATTAAGTAGTATAAATAGCAAAAAATCCTGCTATTTTAACATGGTGTAAATAGAATCCATCACTATTTGCACTTAGTGTAAATGGCATCTATCGCTAAGAAAATATGCTATTTTCACTTAGTGTAAATAACATCAAATTGCTATTTACACTTAGTGCAAATAGCCGCTGCCTTATTTAATAGGTTTATGGGCTTCAGATTTGATTGTGCCATTTGGAGAAAGCTCTTGTCAGTTTTACATGCAGTATGCATTAAGCAGTCGTGAATGTTCCATGTTTGCGTTGTCTGAGGCTACTATTTTTGCAGTATCCGTCATCATGACTCTTTCTATTTTGTGCACTCCATTAATTTGTGACATTAGCACATTAGTGTTTCCTGCTCTTCCTAGTATGAGGGTGGTCTAAACTGTGACCATTCTCCAACCTAGACTCTAGAAGATTTTTTCCATGAAATCTTCAACGAGATCAGTCATTTCCTACTAATCATTACACAAAAGTATTCCTGCTCTGGGCTGTAGGATTTTCTAAGGGTGAACAGAATTATTGCTTGATATTATTTTATTTTATTTTTTTTCCTCTAGTAACAAAGGCCTGTTTTTATTAAGCTGTAGATGTAGTTTTGTGTCTAGACTGTAAGAAGCAGCACTAAAATAAAGATGCTGCACACACTTCAGTGGCTGAAAGTTTTTTTTTTTTTTTTTTCATTAGATCTAGAGGATGTGACATCTGGCCAAAATGGCAAGGTCAGGGAACTCTTCTTTATGGATCCTGATGTTTTTTGTTTTTTTCCCTATATCCATTCCAATAATAATATTTTGTGAAAACAGGAAGTATAAAAGCGGCAAGATGATAGTTTTTATATAAATACAGAGTCTTTTTTTTTGTTGTACTCTTTTTAATTTGTTTAAATAAATAGATGTTAATTACAAAAATAACAAAACATAATTTATTCAATGTACAAAGTATTTATACATGAGAAGATACAGTTGTGTTGTACTACCTTTAAAATAGATTTACATTAATACATTAAAAAAAACACATATTTTACTATAATGCTAATATATATTTTCTATAATATATATATATATATATATATATATACTGTATATAAAACTGTGACCATTCTCCAACCTAGACTCTAGAAGATTTTTTCCATGAAATCTTCAACGAGATCAGTCATTTCCTACTAATCATTACACAAAAGTATTCCTGCTCTGGGCTGTAGGATTTTCTAAGGGTGAACAGAATTATTGCTTGATATTATTTTATTTTATTTTTTTTCCTCTAGTAACAAAGGCCTGTTTTTATTAAGCTGTAGATGTAGTTTTGTGTCTAGACTGTAAGAAGCAGCACTAAAATAAAGATGCTGCACACACTTCAGTGGCTGAAAGTTTTTTTTTTTTTTTTTCATTTTGCAGCACTTAATGTCACAACAACCCAAAACTGCCCAAAGGGGATGACACAGAGTCAGAATAACCCTCAGTCTATCAACCCAAAAGTGCAAACATGTAATTCCGACTCCAAATACTTCTTACGAAATGTATTTTTGTAAGACTTTTTTTTTTTTTGTCTCATTCCAAAGCCCCAAGCTTCGATTTATTCATTGTTGTAAATTTGAGATCGTTCTCTTTTTTTCCCCTTTTAATAAAATGTACTAATGCGAATACAATTGTAAAATAATTACACACTGTCCTAAACTTCTGAAGAAATTCTGTCTATGTCTGTCTCTTTTTGAAAGAAATCTCTTGTGCTCACCAAGGCTGCATTTATTTGATAAAAAAAATCCAATAAAAACAGTAGTATTGTAAAATATTATGATTTTAAAATAAATGTTTTCTATTTAAATATATAGAGTATATATATATTTAATTTATTACTGCAGTGGCAAAGCTCTAGTGTTCAGTGTCACATGTTTCATAAATCATTCTAATATGCTAATTTGCTGCTTAAACATTTCTTATCATCAGTATTTCACTGTATAATGTATGACAATTTCCATCTTTTTTTTTTTTTGTCTCATTCCAAAGCCCCAAGCTTCGATTTATTCATTGTTGTAAATTTGAGATCGTTCTCTTTTTTTCCCCTTTTAATAAAATGTACTAATGCGAATACAATTGTAAAATAATTACACACTGTCCTAAACTTCTGAAGAAATTCTGTCTATGTCTGTCTCTTTTTGAAAGAAATCTCTTGTGCTCACCAAGGCTGCATTTATTTGATAAAAAAAATCCAATAAAAACAGTAGTATTGTAAAATATTATGATTTTAAAATAAATGTTTTCTATTTAAATATATAGAGTATATATATATTTAATTTATTACTGCAGTGGCAAAGCTCTAGTGTTCAGTGTCACATGTTTCATAAATCATTCTAATATGCTAATTTGCTGCTTAAACATTTCTTATCATCAGTATTTCACTGTATAATGTATGACAATTTCCATATCTACAGTGGTGTCTTTATTTATATTCTCACATAACAATTCTAAAATTCGTTAGGAGCTCTTTGGATTAAACCCGCTTTATTTTCCTATATTTCCTGATATGAAATGAAATTATATTGTATTGTAAATTGTATTTATTACCATTTATTGAGAAAATGTATAGATAACTGTTGTTTCAATATATAGCTATATCTGTAAACATTTTGAAGCACTAAGCCTTTTTTTTTTTTTTCAAAATCCTTGGATGATGTTAATGGCACAATTGAGCTAAATTTGTTTTTTAGGTTGTGCATGGTGAGAAAATGACTTATTCTGCTTGTAGTCATTCTTCATGTCACATTGATACGTTTTCATCTTCTTTAGTAATGTACATCAAACTTTGGCACACACCTAACCACCCCCCCTACCCCATCCGCCCTCTGTGGTCCCAGTTTCTTATGTCTACTTACATGAATGCTCTTTTGAGCAATGGAAAAACAATGTTCTGTCTTTTGAAACATCGTTTTAACAAGTGCTGTGTGGGCAAGTCTGCCATGAGACGAGCCATTTTCATCCCTTTAAAGGTTGATCTAAAGGCCACGGCTTCCATTGCAGCGGCTTTTTGTGACACGGCGTATTTGTGTGTGGGTTTTTTTTTTTTTTTTTTATTTTTTTCTCCTCATTCCAAATAATCAGAAAAGAGGAAACCAACAATAAAACAGGAGCAAGTACTAAATTATTACTATATTACTATACTATATAGTAGTAAAACGCATGTGAACGGGTTTTTTTTTTTTTTTGCATTGTTTTCCAAGAGAGCAAAGTGTCACTTTCCACAGGGGAGAGAAAAGAGAATTTTGAGATGCAGTATTGTAGGTCATGTTGTTGCAGGTGTACTTCAGAAATTTGGGGTCAGTACGGTTTATTTGTTTTTGACAGTGGTGGACAGTGACTAAGTATTTTTACTTCATTACTGTACTTAAGTACATTTTTTAGGTATCTGTAGTTTGTCATAGTATTTTTATTTTGAAACTTTTACTTCGCTACATTCTGAAGCATAATGCCATACTTTCTACTCCACTACATTTCTTAAAAACATGTTGTTCCTTATTGCTTTGAACTGGAGAAATCATATATAACTGGAGAAATCATCATATATATATATACATATATGTATATTTACAGTATATGTTTGTGAGTGTACAATAAGACCCAAATCAGCAAATTAGAATGATTTCTGAATGGCCATGTGACATATTGCTGCAGCTTTGGCAAGCGTACAAAAAAAGTTACTGACCCCAAACATTTGAATGGTAGTGCAGATGTTGCAGTATTCTTGATTGATATCATCTGTGGGGAATAAGATTATTGTAAAATTGTTGAGTTTTGTATTGATTCACCAGAATTCAGGAAATCGTTTACTAAAAAAATAAAAAATAAATAATAGTTTTGTCATTTACTCAATTACTTTTTGTAAAAAATAAAATAAAAATAATAATAATAATAATTCTAAATACTAATGTCTAGGTCACTTTTTTCATACAATTATAATAGCAATTATAGAATTATAAAAGCGCAAACAGTTGAGTACTGCTGTTTAATAGACAATTCCTTGTCTTCCTCGCGGGTCATTGTACATGCTGTCTGCCTGCTCTTCTTGTACTGCATTAATGTAGCACCAGCAGATGACATCTTTACAGATATGAACGTCATAGTGCTGCAAGACAACATTCTTCACTCATACTACTGTTTCCACCAATCCACTGGGTGTATAAAAATGTTCCCAGAAAACCAGCTTGTGTTTCTGGTAATGTAGGAACACTTATTGATAATTATTTTGTGTGTGTTGAGTTTTGAGTATGATTCATGGTGTATTTGGAGTATATACAGTATATACAGTCTGTAATTGATCAAATCCAGATTTGTGTCTAAGATTGTGTGCAGCTCCTCTCTGTCCTTCAGTACTAGTTTATTTCAAACATCTTATCCAAGCAAGCCAAGGGAGTGGATTTTAAACATAAAAAAAATCATGCATTGTGTGTTTATATATATCCATTCCAAAGGGAGCTATTCTCTACATCAGTAAGGCCAAGTTCACACTACACGAATTTAAATGACAGCGGATCGTTGTGCTGTTCAGACTACATGACTTGATTTTCTATCTTTTAAGTTATGTGGTGTTCACACTACGTAAATGATCCACAACCGGGGGTTACACACTACACGAGCTGACAACAACTCTATCAGCCAACGGCTCTATCTGGTCCCCAAACCACGTTTTGTCACAAAAACACACGTGAGAAGCAGAATGGCCATGACGCGAAACAACACGTGAAACAGGAGTTGTTTATTTGAAAATGGACGTCAGGAAGAAATTGGCACTGCAAGCTGTTAGTACGATGATCTGTTGTAAAAAAAATAAAATTTTGCTCCATTTATTGTCCAAACTTTTTAAGCCCTGTTGCTGCTGCTGTTTTTCTTCTGGTGACCTCAAACCATGCTTTGCTCTCTCATTGGCTGTAGCTTGTCATGACACCTGACAAGCCACGTGATGTCGAGTCGGCCGACCGTTCCAGATATTTGGCATGCTATATATTTTACAATAAACTTTTGTGGTGCCAAAGAACTGCAGCCACGTAACTGCAATAGAAATATTAATCAAAAACTAAAATAATCATTAAAAAAAGCCATAGAACTGCAACTGATAGAATGCACTATAACACAATACCAATGATCTCTTCATGATGGCAGATCATGGACATTGTAACCATTCACAATCTAATCTAATGTCAATCTTATATTGCACACCCCTAGTGTAAATGATATTAAAATTGTGAATGACTTGTTTGAATTCATAGATGTGGTGGAGCCAGAAACGGATGATGATTTTCCTGAGCCACTGGATCTCAGCCCCAGAGATGAGAGGCCTCTGTCCCTGCTCTTCCATCGCTCCGTGTCTGAAGACTCTGCTGGCTCCTCTGCCTCCACCACCAGAAAAGCCCAAACTAGGTTGGTGTCAAACACACACACACACACACACTAGGGGTTGCATAGACTAATCGACTAGTCGACTTCAATGCTCTGCCATGACGCTTTAAGCTTGACGTCGACTAGTCGCTGGTCCTATAAGAAATCTTTGAAGGAATTCCACATTCACGCTCCGTTTCTTTCCAGTTCAAATGACAAATAAATCGCTGTGTCATATGCCATAGCTGTGCACAAGGTGTTTGTCACAGCCCCAGACTTATTTGTTCATTAATGACGTCATCAGAGACTAGTCGACTTTGACTCGACTTTCATCACATAAAAGTCGACTTCAAAAAATCAGAAGTCGTTCAACCCCTAACACACACACTCTCTCTCTCTCTCGGCTGACTTAAAGCTGCCCGTATGTGTACATTTAAAGGTTGAGCAGCAAGTTTTTAATGTCGCCCTGAAGAGGGTGAGAGAGTTCGCACAAATACAGTGCGCTGATGAACAATGTTTGGACAGCAGAAAGTGTACAAGGGAGGGTCAGCAGGGTTTTAGAAGACAAAGAGGAAGTGCACGTCAGGTCAAAGAAAGCCTCTAGTTGCCTGTATGTTTGTGTCAGTGGGGTGCAGTGGTGTTCTGAAAAAAAGTCCTCACTGTTTTCATGTTCCACTCTCACTTAATGTTGACACATTTTTCTGTTTAAATATTTAAATTAAAAAAAATTAAAAAATCATAATTAAATGAATGTTCCATTAATTAATGCAAAGTATATTTCTTATCAAGGTACATACAGATTACAGTTCACATTTATTCCAAAATAATAACTGTAAGTAACAAATGTTGTGTGTGTATACACACATTTATACACCACGTGCATAATTATTAGGCACGTTGATATTCTGATCTTTTTTTTTTTTCAAGCACATTTTACCAATTCCAAAGCACATAAATCTTAATAACTTCTATTACTTTTGTATTTAATCATTTATAAGTGATATATAATTGTCCATGAAGGCTGGAAGAGAAAAACTCCTTATATTCAGGTGTGCAGAATTATTATGCATGTTTTCTTCTACAGATAAAATGAGCCAAAAAAGAGGTTTAAATCAGACGGAAAAGTCAAAAATGATTAAATCCCCATGAAAAATATTCTAAACTAATGCAATACAGAAATTGCAAAGTTAAGACATGACCATTGGACAGCAAAATGCTCACTGGGACAGCGGGGTCAGAAAAAAACAGGTGGAGAAGAAAAGACACATGTTAACTGCAAAATAATTAAGAATTAATGTGAAGAATTAGATGTAAAACCATCAGGAAACATTTAGTCTCAAGCACCACCATTTTCCAGAACTGCAACCTTCCTGGAATCTCCAGAATTACAAGGAGTCAGGTTCTCAGAGACTTTGCTTGGGTAAAAAATCCTAAAAAATGACCCTCACTTAATAAGAATAACATGCTGATGTGTTATGAAATACATGAAGACTAATTTTTTATAGGCTTTATGGACAGATGAGTTGAGAGTGACTCTTGAAGGACCAGCACCACATCCTCTTGTACCACTGTTAGAAGAATTTATCTTCAAGAATCTGGCAGTAAGTTTTAGGAGCTCATTTTTATTCCATCTCCTATCCCTGAAAAGTCTGTCTTGCAGAATTGACTAAAAATGAGCTTCTAAAACTTACTGCCAGATTCTTGAAGATAAATTCAACGTGCCTAATAATTATGCATGTGGTGTATATATTTATATATATATTTATATTTATTTATTTTAAATAGTCAAAGCTCGGTAAACACTGCAGGTGACACGAGGGGTCATGGAAAAACTGATTTGTGTATGCAAACTTTTTTTTTTTCCTGCACCGTTGGGAAACACGCATATGCTGCCAGTCAAAAGTTGTTTCTTTGAACCAAAATTTGAGCACCAAATCATCATACTAAAATGATTTCTGAAAGATCATATGACACTGAAGACTGTTGTAAAGGCTGCTGAAAATTGCTTTGCAGTTGAATAGCAGCTTTGCCATCACAGGAATAAGTAACATTTTATATGATACAAAAAATGTAAAACAGTTATTTTAAAACATAATATTTCACAACATCAGCCTACTGTTTTACTATGTCTTTGGTCTTGGTGAGCATAAGAAACTTCATGCTCTTTAGAGACATTAACATTTAAAAATGTAATTATTATTATAATATGTAACAATTCAGTTTAAAACGTACACATAACATTGTTGAAAATCCCAATTACAGGATTTTGCAGAGTAGCAGAATCCTGTTGCCAACACTGGCACACAAGCATGGCCGCAGCTAGTGTGCTTTATTTGCACACTGAGAGAAAGCAGTGGAGTCGGGGGGAGGGGACCGCTGAAACCCTGCTGCTGTCATTAGTAAAAGGAGGGGGCGAGAGAGTGCTCTCTTTTGGATTCCCAATTAGCACAGATTGTGCACTCGCTAATGTGCAGTACCATTTGCAAAATGTGCGAGAGGAGAGAGACCCCCCTTCAGCCAGTACTACATGTGCATCACATCTCCCACTGACAGCAGCTCTCATGGGCCGCACAACAAACAGATAAATAGTGTTTGAGAAAATAAATGAACTCTAATGAGAATGCGCTGACAGTTATATGACATTTCACGAAGATTTCCCACAATCACAATGTTTATGAGCAAAATATTGTCAGCAAATACAATTAAATACAAATACTCTAGCTGAGAAGCCCAATAACAAAAAACAACCAAAAAAATCATGAATGTTTAGACTGGCGACCATGTGTTTAACTACAACAAAGTAGTTACATTTCAGTGCAGTTTAGTTACTAATTGTTTCTCAGGGTGACATCTGTACAAGAACATGCATGGCTCCACTTTTGCATCAAGATGGCAATTAATTTACTCGAAAATGAGGCAGTTGGGTAATTTATTTCATTTATTTTTTGCATAGTTTTGTCAATAATACAACAAAAGTGAAAAGTCTTGACCAAAACTGAAAATTCTGGATCTACTGGGCCAAAATCTGTCTTCATTCCAGGTAAATGAACCAAGGCTCTATGCAATATATTTAATTTTGCATATTTACAAATTTAATTGCAGCCTTCACTATCACAATGACTTTCACATTAGGCCAAATGACAATGTATATTTTATTACGCTGTATCATGCTGCTCTAGCTTTCAGCCAGTGTTTGAACAAAGATGGCAGTTGTAGGTTGATTAGGAACTCTTGTCATTTGACTGATTTGGGGTGTGATTTCACCGTCAGAGCCATCCAAGGATGTTATATGCTCTCCCGTTATCCTATTTGAGTATGGTCTCCCAGTCTGGGGCACTGGGGCATGGACTGTGAACCCCTGACTAGTCAGATTGTTGGACAAATAAAACAGTGAGGATTGGATGCGGAACTGCTTAATGACTTGGGGCAAAACACTCTACCCAAGTACTTGAATGTAAGCGCTTCTGGCTATGAAAGGTCAAATTCAGTTTTCTTTGCCATATAAAATGTGTCAATGGAATTCATAACATCGCAAGTTGCACATTGCATTCTTAGCATTGCACTATATAGTAAGCATGCAAAATGGAAGCATGCACTTGCAATGCTGGCCAGGCATTCACGTCTGCATTTGTGTACTTATGTTTACGTGGATTATGTTTCTAATCGAATAGTTGAAAGTCTGAAAAGTAATTTCTCTTATCTCTTCTCGTGTCCCTCAGAGAAAAGCTCTGTGCCTTCTGCTACTGTGGAGAAAAGAGTCTCTTGGGTCAGGGTGAGTTGAAATTGTTTGGACCCACGCCTGGTTACGTCCCCCTGCACATCCGGAACCGCCGTGGCAGCTCTGAGAAGGACGACGATTACCATGGCGACGACAATGATTTTGATGACAATGACAACAACCGCAGCCCAGGGCATCGTGGGTGCGGCCTGAAAAAGTGAGTTGTTACTGCTGTTGTCTGGTGAAGGTGCTTTGAATAGATGTTTGGTTCTCCAAAGACGTTTAAAAAAAAAAAAAAAAAAAGAAATGGAAAAAAAAAAAAGGATTGCAATAAAGATGCAAAATATGCACCATAATTGAATTCATCACAATACTGTTTTTTTTTCTTCTTCAGCGTCATACTGCACGCAGTGAGTAATCAATTAATTTGTCAGATTAGGACTCAGTTCAACTGTTAAAAATGACTCTTGCAATTTGTATCATTCTTTTGCGAAGATAGTTATAGAGAAAAAAATAGTACAATTCCAGTTTGTTTTGGCTTGTTGCATTGTTTGTACATAAGTGGCATGCTGAATGAGAAAGTACAGGACGTGCTATTCATTGTGGAAGTGGCTTGATACAGTTCTGAAGTGTTTGATTGACGTGGCTTTAAAGGGGTCATATGATGCGATTTACAAGCTGTTCGTGAATAGATAAGATCCCTAAAGTTGCAAAGACTAAAGTCTCAAAAGCAAAGAGATATTCTTTATAAAAGCTAAGACTGGTCCACGCCCTCCTAAAACGGCTCGTTTAAACACGCCCCCACATGTCTACGTCACTGTGTGGGAAGATTTGCATAACGCCGCCCAAATGTTCACGCAAAGAAAGAAGGCGTAAC
>NW_015648510.1:954931-987700 GCF_001515625.1 Sinocyclocheilus rhinocerous
GTGTCTGTTTCTATAAAGTGGGGCAGTTCCAACTTTGCAAGGCAATACTGGCTGTTCTGACTCACAGTCTGTAAGTACGTTTTCATATTTAAAGAATTTTTGTGCAGTTTTGTGCAGTGTAGAGTAGCGCTTGTTGTTTGTCATTTCTCCGATCACAAATGCAGACGTGGTTTGTATGTTTACGCGGCGCGGTGCAACGCAATGCGTAAAAAGACAGTATAAGTCATAGGGATGTAACGATTCACTCAACTCACGATTCGATTCGATTCACGGTTTTGATTTCACTATTCGATTCGATTCACGATTATTATAATTTTTTTTAACAAAATTAGATTTAAGACAAATTATAAATTAAATGTGTCCTTTTCCTCGTTTGTAATGGGTTTTAATGTTTTTGTTTCGTCGCTCCGGATCACGGCATCACAGTATGGTAAGGAGCGTAACATTTCCGTCACACGCTTGAGGTATTCGGCCAATCACAACGCACTGGATAGCTGGCCAATCAGAGCACACCTCGCTTTTCAGAACGATGAGCTTTGTAAAAATCTACGCATTTCAGAAAGGCAGGGCATAGAGGAGAAACAATAATGTACAGTATGTGGAAAATAATGTTTTTTTTTACCTTAAACCGCATAAACACATTTCATTACACCAAATGCACAAAATAATGTTCTTTTTAGCAACATCATATGACCCCTTTAAGCTGTGATGTGTAATGAGGTTGTGTGGAGGTGAGAGTTGCCGGTTTGCCGGTTGTGTTTGCTGTGGGGACTAAAAGCGCCTTGTTTAAAAAGCAATGACCCCAGTGACCCCCGCAGAGCTGAAATAATGCAGAGTGCTGTGCTAGGCACTATCTCATTAGAATGTCCAGTATAATTACTCCTCGAAATCGGACAAAATGAGTTTCTAAACTAGGTTTATCTTTGTAATGGTGATGTTTGAATTTTTCACAATCTTAAAATGTATTTTACGCTTACCTTAATACCTTAAAGGGATAGTTCACCAAAAAATGAAAATTACCCCATGATTTACTCAAGCCCTCAAGCCATACTAATAAATTATTATTATTATTATTATTTTAGTAGATTATCAAGGCTTTTCACCATACAATGAAAGTGAATGGCTCCAAAAAATCATTCAAATCCTTTATATAGAACACAAGCCATAAACTAATTTTATGATTCTTTTAATTACTTTTATTTTTATACCTTGACTGGCCTTAGTATACATTCACTTTCACTGTATGGGGAGAAAGAGCAGCCATGGGTTTAGAAAGACATGAGAGGTTAAATAACTTTTTTTTCTCTAAAAATATTTCATTTTAGAGTTAAATATTCCTTTAAATTAGGACAAAAAAATCAGGCTTGGAAATGGAAAGCACCCCCCCCCTCCTCTCCAGCTTTGCTGGATGGAATCTGATTATTTAAGTTTTGGGTCACACAGAACTTGTGTTCTCTTCCATTGTGCTTTCTGATGGAGAGGAATGGAGTGCTTTGACCCAAATACGCTGGGAGTTGCTAATGAACCCAACACCACAATTCAATTTGGGTCAATTAATTTGGTGCCAGAATTGTCTGATGATTAGTTACTAGATGGAGGGTTAAAGGAGAAATCTATAAGGGAAAACTCCACTGACAGCCTTTCACAGAGCTCCACGTGACCTGTTGTTGTCAAAAGTTCCTGTCCACAGCCACCCTCATGCTCATTGGATGAGTGCCTAATTTTTTCAGCTCTTCTTAACCAATCAGACGGGTCCCTGAGGAATAGTGACGTAATGCTCTCTGTGCAGTCTCTGGCAGCCTGCCAACAGGAGGTGAATTGTTGTGTTGGAGGCATCTGATTGGTCGGTCTGAGCTGGAACTGTGCCAGTTATTGACAAGGGAGTGAAAACAATAACAGCTCAAAAGAGAATGAGGAACATTGCATGTAATTTAAGGTGGAGACTGTTAAGGTGGAGCAGACATTGTGTGAGTTATTGTAACTTGAGGCATTGCAGACATTAAAAGTGACTGACACAGATTCTCTTTTTCAAAACTTGTTAACTTTATTTTGATAGTCTGCTTCAGACATTCTACTAATTTGAGTAACATTTTTACTTGCAATGTTACTTGAGTAACATTGCAAATTCTACTAATTTTGCAACTTATGCTGAGTTCACACAGCATGATTTTCAAAGTCGTAGGATCACAGTTGTTTTTACACTGCACGACTAGGCCTATCTGGGGTAGCATTCAGTTGCTGCGGTTTTCACACTGCACGATATATCGGTGACAGGAGGTTACACACTGCATGACTTTACAATAGGAAGAATCACTGACAACTCTATCTGGTCCGCAAACTACTTTCATATAACTCCTCCCCGAACTTCCTGCTGCCCTGTATGTTGCTCTCTCATTGGCTGTAGGTCATTGGAGATATATTTTTCAGTCAGAACTCATTTCACACAGCAGGATTTTGAATCGCCGACAGGTCCAGATATTTAGCATGCCAAATATTTCACTGTCGTCTGCAATTCTCTCAGATCGCATTTTTGATAATTCACACTGCGTGATTGTCGCTCGTGTGAACGAGCACCGATTTGCCTCCAATTTCAGGCATTTGACGTTGATTTCACAAAACCTGTCAGCAAGTGAATATTGGGGGAAACATTGTGCAGTGTGAACTCTGCATTAGTAGAATTCAACGTAATAGAAACTTAATGGAATGTCTAAAGTGGGCTGTCGAAAAGTGTAACCCAAAATTTAAGCTCTGTTCCAAAATTTAGTAAGCGGTGTACAAAGGCAACTAACTGTTAAGTCAGCTTTTTAACCATCAAGAAACCTCATGAGTGATTTGCAGCACTTCATGTAGACTCTCACTGGAGACCAGACTCCCGAATGTTTTGATTTTTACAGTTGAGCTTGTCGTAATGCATTCTAAGTTTGCCTGCTATCCAGAGGATACATATGATGCTGCCTCTTTCTTTGAAGAAGATGTCTTGATATCACTGTTAAATAGACATTTATTTTTAAAGTGTAACTGAAATAAACATTGATTTTTAAAATGTATCTGTTCTTTAACCTAGTGAGCTGCCATGATGTGTAGTGTCTCCATAGACAGCTGAATTGTAAAGGCTATTTGTGACCCTGGACCACAAAACCAGTCATAAGGGTCAATTTTTCGAAATTGAGATTTATACATCATCTGAAAGCTGAATAAATAAGCTTTCCAATTGTTAGGATTGGACAATATTTGCCCGAGATACAACTATTTGAAAATCTGGAATTTGAGGGTGCAAAAAAATCAAAATATTGAGAAAATCGCCTTTAAAGTTGTCCAAATGAAGTTCTTAGCAATGCATATTACTAGTCAAAAAATACGTTTTAACATATTTACAGTAGGAAATTTACAAAATATCTTCATGGAACATGATCTTTACTTAAGATCCTAATGAATTTTGGCATAAAAGAAAAATCAGTAATTTTGACCCATACAATGTATTTTTGTCTATTGCTACAAATATACCCCAGCTACTTGAGACTGGTTTTGTGGTCCAGGGTCACATTTCACACTGCCCCAACAGATAGTGACCAATGCCAACAGTCCCCAGATTACAGTACACCAATTCTCAGACATTCTAAGACCAGACAAACTTTAGTGAAACTAAAACGAGCACCAACCAGTGCCAATAAGACTATGTTAACATTTATGCATTTTGCACTTTTATCCAATGCGAATTGCAATAGAGGAACAAAAGCAATTTGTCACGGAGCGAATAATAAACTTGTAAGCTAGAGCAAAGGGCAAATGCAGAGAAGAAAAAAAAGATTTTTCCTTTTTGTGTGGGTGTGTGTGCTAGTTCATTGGCTTAAGGGTGTGGGGTGGTTAAGTGGTTGCGGAAGAGATGTGTCTTCAGCTGGTTCTTGAAAGCTGTGAGGGTCTAAGCAGTTTGGATGGAGGTTAGCAGCTCGTTCCACCAGAGAGGAGCAGAGAGGGTGTTTGGAGAGTGACTTTGTTTCTCTTTGTGAAGGAACAGCAAAGTGTTACTCATTCAGTGACCTAAGCTGGCGGGAGGGAGCATGCATTTGTAGGAGTCAATTGACCTATCGGTAAGTCGCTCCCCTCGAACGCAGATGAGCCAATGGCAGTCGAGTATCAGTTGCACGGGGAGTGGAACTCGGACATCTTTAGTATTCAGCGCCATAGAGAAACATTGGAAGATCCGAAGCTCGCATTAGTTTGATGGTGTTTATGCTACGAAAATGGAAAAACGATGTGCCTGTGGTACTTGTAACACTGATTCCAGGTATTCTGACAGGATGGGCAATAGAATTTATTTTATTACATTTCCTAAACCCAAACAAAACAGAGCAAAATGTCCCTAAGCATTCAACCCCAATCCCAATGAAGACAAAAACTTCATTTTCTGGTTGTCACACACTCATTAAGTTACAATTTTCATTTGCTCAAGCAGAACATTAATGTCATCTTGCGTTTCAGCAAGGTATCTCTTGCTAAAACCAGCTAACGTTAAAGTTAGTGAGTCAATGCTATTACAAACCTAAATAGCGAACTGTTCTCACATCATGTACATTGTAGGGCAAAAACACACAAACGAAGGTCTACATTTCAGTGCCTCTCCATATTAAACTAGTTAAATGTACATTAATTTAATCGTATTCTGCGGTACATGAACAGTGTTGATCCCTCCATGGAATATTTAATTCCCACTTGAATGGTGGCCATTCTGTGTCCAAAATTGTGCAAAAACATTGTGGGACAAGGTTTTCACTCTTGACAGCTGTCATTGTGAAACGGTGAGAAGCTCCGTTTATTTGTCCGAGGGAGCAACAATAACTAAGGGGGGCGGGGCTTACCAATAGGTCAGTTGAGATAGGGAGGTGTTGTTCTAGTGGCAGCCTTGAAAGCAAGTGTCAAAACCTTGAATTTGACTTTGTAGTGAGAAAAGAAATGGTCTGACATGAGCTAGAGCTGTGTATCCTCTGTATAGCAGTGGTGGAAGCCATGTGCCTTTATGATTACTTCCAATGAGGTTGTGTAAATGGAGAAGGGAGAGGAGCGAGCACTGAACCTCAAGTAACCCCAGTTATTAGCTTATGTGACTCAGACACTCCTCCTCTTCATGAAACCTTGAAAGATCTGCCTGTGAGATAGGACTGAAGCCACCAACGTACTGTATCTGTGATGCCCAAGGCAAAGAGGGTGGACGTAGAATCTGGTGGTTTACAGTGTCGAAGCAGCAGACAGGACCAGTACAATAAGGACAGACAAAGAGTTTCAGCAATGGTCAGTGTAGTAAAGTAGGTTGTTCTGTTGGAGAATAGCAGAGAGCTGATCAAACACAACTCTTTTTTTGACAGAAAAAGAACTGGTCTGTAGGATTGAGTTTTGTTTTGTGATCAGTGGGGTTACTCGAGCCTGTATAAATGTGCTAGGACATTTTCCAGTAGTTAGGGATATGTTGATGTGAGTCAGCACGGGTAGCACTGTTGGTGAGATCTGCTGTAGTAGGTGGGAGTGGATCAGGTCTAAGGGACAGGATGTTGGACGGCTGGCACAGAGAACTTTGGAGACCTCATTCACTGTGAGGGGAGAGAAGGAAGAGAAGAGTGGAATGTGTGTAGGTTGGCTATGGATAAGTGGTGCAGAGAACTGGCTGCTGAAGGTTGCCACCTTATCAGTGAAAAAGCTGAGAAAGTCATCAGCCGTCAGAGAAGAGGTGGGAGGTGGTGGAGGGGGACAGAGTAGAGGGGTAACACACAGACAAAACCAGGCAAACGTGTCTGCTGACATTTGTCGGCATCTGATGGTCCAATGTGAATTGGCCTCAAGGCTGTATCCTAATTCAAAATTAACTTAAGAATGGTCTACATAGACAGTGACCTTACTCTAGGCTTACTGCGATAGACGGTCAACAACGGTTACATCATTTGCCTACCACGGCACCGCCCCCCACCGTCGTTTTGATTTTTTTATAGTAACAAAAATAATTTAGCCTAGTTCAGTTAGAGGACAGACACTTTTAAAAACTAAACGCTCAATGCAGCGTGCCGAACAGTGCGCGAACGACCACGGAGCAGGAGTCAGATTTGATTTATCACGTGAGTAGAGTGAGTCGAGCTGACTGACAAGAGTGAGGTGAGAAAGACAAGACGATGGCAGAAGATTGTTTAGAAAGGAAATGCAAAGGCACCTGTTTGGCAATATTTTAGATTTTGAAAAGCCTATTGACTGGAAGTTTTTTTTAAACATTAATTTCTTATTTATTTGGTTCCACAGTGTTTGCTGATTACTTTATTTAAACTTTGTGTATTTTATTTTACATCAAGGTGTATATGCCGTGCCTCTAAGCTTTCTTATTTGTTTTGCTAATAAACGTTCTGTTTCTAATTTATTTGGTTCCACAATGTTTGCTGATTTTCAGTTTTATATACCTATTTAAACTTTGTGTATCCTAAGTAATTTGTTATTTTATTAGGCATATATGGTGTATTTTTATTCGTTTTGTTAATAAAAGTTCTATGAGTTTGATGGAATTGAATTGAATCAACGCCGAATTGCCGTAAATTTGAAAGTGAAAGTAAAATGCGCACGGCGCTTTTTCAAGCTATTTGAAAGCCAAGAAATCCGAGGAAAAGAGAGAAAACTCAAACAAACAATTGCTTGACGCCGAATTGCGGCAATTCAATTCCTGCTAATTTGAAACTGAAAGTAAAATGCGCACGGCACTTTTACAAGCCATTTGAAAGCGAAGAAAAGAGGGAAACTCAAACGAACTAACACCCCCTCACCCCACCCCAACGGAGATACCGGTATTACTGGTGTTGTCACACGTCGATTAACCGGTGGGAAAATTTCCTCACCGTCACAACCCTACTTTACTCACAAATATAGCTCCTCGTGTGAATTATGCAGTCATTTTTATCACATTGCACATTTTTTTTATCAATACATTTTAGTATTGAATAAAATATTTTAATCAGTGTTTCTTTCTGACACTCTTGGATCGTCCTATCAGTAAAGGATGCATGTAATGCTGCCTTGACATTTTTAAGACTTACTTTTGCTCCCTGATATTTGGAAGGGTCCATACCTATGATGCCTTAGCATTTTAGGAACCTCAGTATGAAATCAAAACCAATTTTTAAATGACACCTATAAGTGTATTCCTTTCTTATAAAACGTTGAAAAACACAAAATCCAAAACTCACAAATCCCAAGTCAACAATATGAACCAAAGATGTCAATGGAATTGTTTGGAAAAAACAAATTCATGGAGTTCCTTACGATACAATAATGTCCCAATGTCACTGCTCCTCTGATGCAAGTCTTTTTAAAGAGGAAGTAGCACACCAAACAGTATATTTATATTTATGCAGATGTTCTGGACAGAATAGGGATCGCATACAGTAGTCTTTCATCCTGTCCCTGCTGCAACCCACTTCTGGCTGGCCCTCTTCAAACCGGCTCCCTTTTTAAATGTTAATTCCTTTTTTTCCGCTTCTCTGAGTCTCTGTAGCTCACTCTCTCAGCGCCACATCCAAGCAGCCAGTCATTCAAGCCCCCCACCCCCTTTCCGGCTCTCTTTCGTCCTCTCTCTTTCTCCGTCTCTTTCATACTTTGCTTCTAAACAGCCAGTCCTTGTGTAGCAGCCAAGTATGATAACCCCATACCTCGCCGTTGCAGACAGGGCTTCATGGATGTTGTAGTTGCACCGTAGGCCTTCTTAAAACATGACTGGAATGCTGACATCTAGAAATAAACTGCCAAGTGTTTGTTATCTCACAGAGGAGTGGGCTACATAACTGTCACCTTCAAATATTCTTTTGTGACCCTTTCAGTATCTTTGCAGATTAAACCTAATGTGTCCGTTCGCTTCTTTCCTTAGGGTCAGCTCTCCAGACAGCGGCCTGCACTCAACCTCTGCTCCAGGTAGTACAGACCCCGCTGCTGAGGAGCCCGGCCGGAAGTTCTGGGATGAACTGGGCCAAATTGGCCTTCCTGATGACATTAACGTTGCGTCTTTATTCGACCCCACTGGTAGGTAAACCTACTCTTACGTCACTGTTTGTGTCTTTCAGTGGCTGATGGTGTTTATTATTCTATTGCACCTCTAGGCCAGTGTTGCGCTCACCTGCGCTGTGCCGCCTGGTCGGAGGGTGTATGCCGCGGGGAGGGACAGTCGCTGCTGTATGTGGACAAAGCAATTGACTCAGGGAGCACAGAGGTGAGTGACACCCACACCAGTGTGTTTAAATGTCTTGTTGGTGGATTTGTTTGCGCTTTCAACTTTGAAATGGTTGTTCTGTCAACTTGTACCATTTTCAACCGACATGCCAGCACCCAGTCTGGCCCTATTCCATGTGTGTCTACCAATGAATAGGTAATTCTGTTTTGTAAGCCTGCTGGTCTCCATCCAGTTACATTGGGCTGGGATAATTTCGTCACCAAATACACTTTTTAAAAAGAAAAAGCAACTCTAAAACACAAAACAAAACTAGAGCTCTTCCATTACAATAAACCAATTGTATAGTGAAAATAGAAATGTATTTTGAGATTTAAAGATGACATTTACCAGTTATCATTTAACACATAACTTTAGTTAGCAGTAGAGGACTCTAATGATTAGATGACATTGATGATCTAAATATAAAAAAAAATAAGGGAAAAGAGCATGCACATCTAAGCCTAGTATCAGCCAATTAAAAAAAAATAATAATATCAAATTATAACTGTTGTATTCATATATTGTGCATCCCTAAATTGTATTATTATTATTTTTTTACTTGATATATTTAATTCAGTTTTTAGTTAAGCCTGCACAATTTGAGGAAAATAAATTCTGAATGTGTGATTGAAAATAAATTCTTTAAATGTGTGATTGTGATTTAAAAAAAAAAAAAAAGCTCAATGTGCCTGTGTTTGTTTTTAGGGCTGCAACAGTTTGGCCCTTCAATAAAGTAATTTCACATAAAATAAAAAAATAATAATAATAATAAGTTATAAGTAAATAAGTAAAGTAAAAAAAAAAAAAAAAGATTGTTGGCACATGTTGCATTCCCAAATGTTCATTAAATGTGACCTTGCACATGCAGAAATGATTTTGTGTTGAGCAGCAATTTACTGCAATTTGCCGCTCACTCTTATTTACTTGATTTACATTTCAAGTAAATAAAGCTTGCAGTGTACTGTTTATGGGCGGGTTATAGAGTAACATAGTCAGTTACGCCATTGTTCCTCTCTGTGGTCTTGTGGGCTGAATTGGCAGAGCTTCACTGAGCCCTCAATCTAGCATCATTTTAGTGGCAAATGGCTATTAGTGGGGTTGAGTGGGCCCGTGTTTGCACCAATTTGTATTTTTGAACGTAGTTGCAAACTTGTGCTATACCTTTCCCTGAGAGTACTTTCTGTGGTGGAATGACAAATGCACTCACTGTTGATTAAGTATTCAGAGTTAATCATGAATGGGGTTATTATTGGCAGTGGAAGAGGTTGTGTCGGTCCCCTGGTCTTTAAAATATTTTCTAATTAGGAGCGGAGCAGTTCAGAACTGCCACAGCCGTCTCTCTTGTGCAACTCCACTAATTAACACAATGCAATGTGGCAGACGCAAGGGCACACGGAACCCGGGCAGGGAAAGCACATTAGGAGTAATTAATTTTTATATTCTCTTCACCTGGGATCTGATTCTTGAGGAAAAACACATAGCATCTATCCAAATGTGTGGCTATGCTATGTAAAATACAGTTAGGATCTGTCAAAACTCCAACCATCCAAATAGAAACTTAAGCTTTTAGTGTAATTGTTGTCCATGTTTTCTGTGAAATCAGTATTATTTCAGTGGCCTATCCTTTTGTTTTGTTGTTTCTGCCTCTGGCATTCACTAATCTGATATGTCTTGCACACTTTTCTCTGCCTTTCTGAAAAACAGGAACTGATAATGAGTCATTGGGGACAGTTGTGCAAAAAATAAATGATCCAAATGATGAATTAGCTTTACATCACACTAGGTTTTCCCCCATATGTGAGACCAACTTTATTGCCTGCACGTAGCTGTTGTTCAGTAATCCACTGGACTTTGGCTGAATGTTTTGTTACTGTTTGCCAGACAGAGAACAATTTATTACTGGGGTGACCGAGTTCTTTCAAGGTAGACCTGGGCTTCTTAAACACCAAGCCTAGTTGATTTGCTGTATGTTTAGTAGTTCACATCCAGGCAGTATACTATAAGCACTAAGGCTGTAAATTAGTTGGAATATATTCTTACAATAGCTTGGGTGGCAGGTTGAATGGGCAAGCTTGACAAATGTAGTCAACACTACCGTTTATATAGAAATTGAGAAAATAGAATGAGATGATTTACTTGTATTTTTCACCATGCTGTTGAAAGGCTCCAAATTATGTCACTTTCTTAGTGTCACAATGTTTAAGTAATGTAACTTTTTTGATCATTTAAACATTGTATCTAAAAGATGCATGATATGTAATGTGCATGCTATGTAATGTTATAATTCTTTATAAAAAGTAATGGGACAGCAATTTGTACCCCATTTGAGGAAAGTGCCAGCTGCCAGAGGGCATTGGCAAGAAGGCTGCTGAGTGAACTGACTTGCTTCAGTAAGGATTTTGTTGTGATGTAGGTTTGTCCTGTCAGTGAGACTCGCTGAGCTGTGAAATAGTAAATGTCAGAGGGCTGAGGATGGCTTGAACTTCACACAGTCCCTTCCACAAGATCATCTTCCTCTGACTTTATTTGCACATATAATCTACTATTGGTGCATCATTCATTTTGCTTGCAACTAGTGCTGGGCAATGATTAATCGTGATTAATCGCATCCAAAATAAACGTTTTTGTTTATATAATATATGTGTGTGTGTGCTGTGTATATTTATTATGTATATAAAGACACACACATACAGTATACAGTGGTGTGAAAAAGTGTTGGCCCGCTTCCTGATTTCTTATTTTTTTGCATGTTTGTCACACTTTAATGTTTCAGATCATCAAACAAATTTAAATATTAGTCAAAGATAACACAAGTAAACACAACATGCAGTTTTTAAATGAAGGTTTTTATTATTAAGGGAAAACAAAATCCAAAACTACATGGCCCTGTGTGAAGAAGTGTTTGCCCCCCTGTTAAAACTGTGGTTTATCACACCTGAGTTCAATTTCTCTAGCCACACCCAGGCCTGATTACTGCCACACCTGTTCGCAATCAAGAAATCTCTTAAATAGGACCTGCCTGACAAAGTGAAGTAGACCAAAAGATCCTCAAAAACTAGACATCATGCCGAGATCCAAAGAAATACAGAAACAAATGAGAAAGAAAGTAAATGAGATCTATCAGTCTGGAAAAGGTTATAAAGCCATTTCTAAAGCTTTGGGACTCCAGCGAACCACAGTGAGAGCCATTATTCACAAATGGCAAAAACATGGAACAGTGGAGAACCTTCCCAGGAGTGGCCGGCCGACCAAAATTACCCCAAGAGCACAGCGACGACTCATCCAAGAGGTCACAAAAGACCCCACAACAACATCCAAAAACTGCAGGCCTCACTTGCCTCAGTTAAGGTCAGTGTTCATGACTCCACCATAAGAAAGAGACTGGGCAAAAATGGTCTGCATGGCAGAGTTCCAAGACGAAAACCGCTGCTGAGCAAAAAGAACATAAAGGCTCGTCTCAGTTTTGCCAGAAAACATCTTGATGATCCCCAAGACTTTTGGGAAAATACTCTGTGGACTGACGAGACAAAAGTTGAACTTTTTGGAAGGTGTGTGTCCCATTACGTCTGGCGTAAAAGTAACACTGCATTTCAGAAAAAGAACATCATACCAACAGTAAAATATGGTGGTGGTAGTGTGATGGTCTGGGGCTGTTTTGCTGCTTCAGGACCTGGAAGACTTGCTGTGATAAATGGAACCATGAATTCTGCTGTTTACCAAAAAATCCTGAAGGAGAATGTCCGGCCATCTGTTCGTGACCTCAAGCTGAAGCGAACTTGGGTTCTGCAGCAGGACAATGATCCAAAACACACCAGCAAGTCCACCTCTGAATGGCTGAAGAAAAACAAAATGAAGACTTTGGAGTGGCCTAGTCAAAGTCCTGACCTGAATCCTATTGAGATGCTGTGGCATGACCTTAAAAAGGCGGTTCATGCTCAAAAACCCTCCAATGTGGCTGAATTACAACAATTCTGCATAGATGAGTAGACCAAAATTCCTCCACAGCGCTGTAACAGACTCATTGCAAGTTATCGCAAACGCTTGATTGCAGTTGTTGCTGCTAAGGGTGGCCCAACCAGTTATTAGGTTTAGGGGGCAAACACTTTTTCACACAGGGCCATGTAGTTTTGGATTTTGTTTTCCCTTAATAATAAAAACCTTCATTTAAAAACTGCATGTTGTGTTCACTTGTGTTATCTTTTACTAATATTTAAATTTGTTTGATGATCTGAAACATTAAAGTGTGACAAACATGCAAAAAAAATAAGAAATCAGGAAGGGGGCCAACACTTTTTCACACCACTGTACTTAAGTATATCTTTAATTGGACTTCAGCACTACTTACGCATAATTAAAGTTCATTCAATACAAAATTAGTTGTTCCAATTTAGCAGACTTAAGGTATACCAGTTTAGTATACCAACAGTACAATTTCAGGGCATTTTTTTATTAAGTACATAGATATTTAAATGTATTTGTAGTATACTTAGCATGAAATAAATGTATTTCAAATACATTTTAGTATATTTATTTTTCACTAGGGTTCCGATCTGGCTTCATCCAATCAACAACCAATGGATAGAAACAAGTCCTCATCCCTACAGTTTTTTTCATCCTTTTTGATAATACATTTTATTCAGATGTGCATCACAGTTTGGAACAAATAATGATGCTTGCGGTGCAATATTTGACCGGAAGGGTAAAAATTACATGTATTTTCCTCAGTTACAGCTAGTTAGAGCTAGCCTGCTTCCAATCAGACACAGAGATGAAGTAGTGCAGTAAGATCACATTTGTTTGAATGAATTATAGCATTTATTTCAATTAATTATTGATCGATTGAGAGATAGAGAGAGAGAGAGAGAGAGAGAAAGAGATGAAAAGTTGGTTTGTAATTCCCTGCATCTGCATGTAACTACCTGCATCTCTCTCTACAAACAATGAAGCTGTAAGTTTAGTTACTTCAAAAACAGTGATTTTACCTCCTTGTTGCTGAGAAATATAATGTTGCAATTCAGCAGTGTTGACAACAAGTTTCTGTGGATGTTTTTGTGTGTGCACAGCACAATCTGCAATATCTGTGTGCAGGTGATGTGCACATATAATCTACTATTGGTGCATCATTCATTTTGCTTGCAACTAGTGCTGGGCAATGATTAATCGTGATTAATCGCATCCAAAATAAACGTTTTTGTTTATATAATATATGTGTGTGTGTGCTGTGTATATTTATTATGTATATAAAGACACACACATACAGTATACAGTGGTGTGAAAAAGTGTTGGCCCGCTTCCTGATTTCTTATTTTTTTGCATGTTTGTCACACTTTAATGTTTCAGATCATCAAACAAATTTAAATATTAGTCAAAGATAACACAAGTAAACACAACATGCAGTTTTTAAATGAAGGTTTTTATTATTAAGGGAAAACAAAACCCAAAACTACATGGCCCTGTGTGAAAAAGTGTATGCCCCCTAAACCTAATAACTGGTTCGGCCACCCTTAGCAGCAACAATATATATATACATAATAAATATACACAGAACACACATATATTATGTACACCAAAACGTTTATTTTGGATGCGATTAATCGTTGCCCAGCATTACTTGCAACACACAATGTGACTATTTTCATTTATAATCAAATGTGAAAATTTGGAAAGTAATTTCTAATAAGTTGTGCACTCTAAACCCGAAGACGTGCTTTGACAAAGTAAAAGAATCATCTATTTAGAATCATGTCTAGAAACAGTTTCAAATGCTATAAACAGAATCACTGCATAACTGCAGTTCACACACTGACTGACCGAGACACAAACTAGCCGACATTGTGCACAGTACAGCACACTCATCCAACACTTTACTACATCTTTCATCACTGGCCTGCTCCGTTTGGAATGCTGCCATTATGTCTCTTTGCATATAGGATTTCAAGGAGGGAAAGCTGTTCTACTGTATAATAGTGTCCTTGGAGTCTTGGCAGCAATAACGTATCAGCTGTAGCTTTTTCACCCTATGAAGGAGATGTCTGAGGGGATGGTTTCTGTTTGATACATTATTTGAAGCATGAGATACTCAACACCCACCTAGCCTTGAGAGTGGACAGTACAGCCATAGAGCTCTATATGGCTGTCTTTCAGAGTGATTCAGAAAAGAGCATTGTGGATAGAGGCTGCTGTCAGCCCCAGTGGACTCACCGCCTGGGCGATAATTGCTTAAAGCTCAGTGTTAAAAGGTATTTGCAGGTTGTTGCATTTGGGCTTTAGGCCAAGGGTTTTTAAAACATGAGAGCGCTAGAGAGACTGCTGACTAGAGACATTTTTAGTTTAGGGCTGTTTTCTCAGGCCCTGGTGTCCTCTATTATTCAAAGTGAGTGCTTTTTCCATGGTGTTGATTTAAATGTCTGGACAGTTTTCATCCAAGTCCTTATTTTGAATGACATTTGCCTTGATCCTGAGTGCTTTACTGGATGTATCCGAAAGGTTGAAAAAATACATGCTGAAAGAGGGGGAAATATGTAACGAGCAAATGGACCTATGAGAGGAAAAGCATGTTGTGACGACCTTGCTGTTCAGGGTTTATAGTTTTGCACCACTTTTGCTACAAAAGTTTATTATAAGAGCAATGCAATTGACAGATAGAAATTTTCACCTTTTATGTACCATAGCATTTTTGACACTGCATCAAATACAAATGTGCATTTTATTTTTAAAAGATTTCAAAATCCTCATGTTAAAATGTACTAAATAACAGATTCAATTAAAAGACAGCATGTTTTTTCAAAGAATTAAATAGCTTTTTAAAGTGATTAATCAAGCGAGTGTAAATAAAGTACATTATATTACCCTAATGAATTGAATGGATTTCTGTTTTATAATTAATTGCTTTCCACAACATTTATTTTCTTGTTTGTTTGGCTTTTTTGATTTTGGCTTTTTAAGCTGTTTGAGGCTAACAGCTTATGTCTTATTGGTCATTGTGTTAAGGTGTTTAGAGGGATGTGTTGTTTTGTTTTAAAATCTTAAAGGTCACACCAAATATGTGTGAATACATTTTAATGAGTCTTGGTTTCTCTGTTTGCCATGCAAGGTTCAGCCACAGTTCATCTCGTGTTTTTGGATATATAAATATTATATTTGTACAAATTGTGAGGTGCCCATTTTAATAAGTATCACTGAATCTCTGTACAGCAAATTAATGCATCAAATTAATTAAACGGTAAATAAATCTAAACTTGATTCAGGATCTCACATTAACAGTGGCTGAGAATGCCACTGCCTGAGTGTAGAAGAGCAAGAGCTTTACAGTCTTTGTTTAACAGTTCTGTCTAATAAATCATTTGACAGAACTGTTAAACAAAGCAATTAATTGGTATATGAAAAGGTACTGTAGCGTTTGCCTTGTCTATTTTTAGTAGTAGAAAGGTAAACGCTATGGTACTTTTGCGCTATAGTACTTGTGTGTCAGTGTCAGTCAGTTCTGTATCGACCTTCGGCCACCCTGCTCTCTAAGCTATTGGCATCAGCATCAGCCATTAAAAAAAGTCCATATTAGTCGACCACTACCCCTAAATTCAAGATACGGGGGCTCACCAGAAATATCTTCATAACAATAACAGTAAAACAGAAAAACATCTCCCAAATATTTAATTATTAACGATCTGTTACTTAACCTAAAGAACCCCTAAAGAGGGTAAACATTATAAATGTGAAAGATTATTCACTTGAGCAGTTTTGGAGTTATGTAAAAACACCAGTTAATCTAAACTCTCCATCGCTAATAGTGATGTATGGAGTATTTATGTAACTGAAACTACACCTCTGATATATATGTTTCTGTATTCACTTTTTATAGTGCTGTGCATACTGTAAGCGCCTTGGAGCATCCATAAAGTGCTGTGAGGAGAGCTGTGGGCGCTCCTTTCATTACCCCTGTGCAGCTGCTGCCGGAACCTTCCAGGACATAAAGGCATACACCCTCCTCTGCCCGGATCACATCCAACAAGCCCTTGTCCGATGTGAGTTTCTATGTTACACACGTTTCCTTCTGCTGATTCTTTCATAAAATGTTGAGGCTTTTTTTTTTTTAATATATTAATTATTATTATCATTTAAACAGCCATATAATGAAAAAAATATATATATTTTGAGACAATAACTGTAAGCAAACAGGTATGCTCATGACAGACCGATGGAGCACATCTGTTTACATCATAAATTACTACATATAAGATATACCTTGTGTAGTTGGAGACACATTGTATATTAACTCTCCCTTACAGCGAAAGATGAGGTGAACTGTCTGGTGTGTGACAGTTCTGGAGACTTGCTCGATCAGCTCTTCTGCTGTTCGTGTGGCCAGCATTACCATGGGGCCTGTTTGGACATCACTGTCACCCCACTGAAGAGGGCCGGCTGGCAGTGTCCTGAGTGCAAAGTGTGCCTCGCATGCAAGTGAGTATCCAGCTCACCTGGACATTAATTACTCAACACAGTTGAGTAATTAAGTTCAGATGTCTGGAGAATTTTGAACGCTCATTGTTCTGAAAATTGTACACTTTCCCTTTGCATTTCTGTTTTTTGCTTTCCCTTTTCCTTCTCTGTTTTACTATATTTAAATCCACACAAAAATAAATAAATAATAATAGTAATTTTATTAATTTGTTGGTCTTTGGCATACTGCATAATCTCACTAGACATTTTACGTTTGCCCAGCTGAGTTTATTAAAGCCAGAGAAGTTTTGCTGTTTTTATAGAATGACAATTGAGTTTCTATGTCAGCATGGGTGAAAACAAGGCTATCCTTAGGGAATTTTGTTTTGAGCTGTTTTTTCATGCCAGCAGCCACACTCTAACTATGACTGCTGGGAGATCCATCCGACTGATGTCAGACACTTTTAATGTGTGTTCAAGTCTTTCTATATGTATATTGTTCTGAGGAGACAGAATACAGTAGATCATAGAGCCTGGACCTCACGAGAAGCAGGGATTTTTACAGTAAAAATGCAGTGTATTCAAAATAGATTGTATTTTATATAGCCTTCTCCAATATGATGTGCTTGGTTGATGTGATTCTGGGTATCAAATACAGTAGGGCTGGGAGAGGCAGATCGGTGGAGGAAAATGGCCATAATGACCATGGCTCAGCTAAGCTGTAAATATCAGATGACGTTCTCATTTAATGTTGATTTGCATTGGCTGAAAATATAGGCCTGGAAATGGCTAAATCTCCTGAACGTCACATCACCTCATCTCGGCTCTATAAATCTCACTGTTTCCCCTCTGATTTACCACTTAGACAGGTTTGGGCTCTGAAAAGCCAAAGTGAAAGTGTTATTGCTCATGGAGAGAAAGTAATGGGGTGTTTGTTTGCCTGGGTAAATGTAGAATGAGGTTGTATTTGGCTGAGGAGTGGTGGCTGCAGTTAAAAGTGTCTTTTTCAGTGGCTGACACTGATATCTTGACAGCAGATTAGTCGTTTTGCTCGCCAATATTGATTTTTAAATTTTCTGCAAAAAAAAAAAAAAAGTATAATTTAAATCAACACTTCACTAAAATTCACTAAAAATATTGGAAAACAGAAAAGAGTATGCAGTGTATATGTAAAACCTTTTTTTAGATAAAAAAATAGACACAATGGAGAAATAACACTTCTATTAATAAGCCGTTTAATCGATTAATCTGCTATCTGCAGATGGTAGTCTCTAAATGCATCATGACAGTTCATTTGATTAAGCCCACTTACAAACTTGAATACCTTAATAATGTTAGGAGATGGAAATGGAAGAGAACTGAGTAATTAATTGACTGCTTTTGACATTTATCATTGATTTATTGTAGCGCATTTTGAAAGCCAATCAGTATGAAGCTCTCAATGTAAGAACAGAAGTACCATGTGGATTTAAGCAGTCATCTTGGTTCATAATTGGCATAAATATTTTTAAACTGGAATCACTGCAAGATCAATGATTGAGTGTAGGTTTTTGTGCATAGACAACAACAATATAACATTTACAAAGTTTGCGGTGCACTATATATTAATTTCTTTTTTTTTTAAGGAACACTTAATTGTCTAAGTCGTTTTGTTTGTAATCATGTCAATAAAACTAAACATTACGAAAAAGAAGAAACACAAAATAAAGGTTGAACTATAAAAGAGAGGGCTAGATTGCAGCAAACAACTGGTCATTTTGTCAGTCAGTTGTACTGGCTACAGTGAAATCCCATCAGTCCATTCTCTTTCCACAGAACTGTACATTAAACATTAAAGGGGTCATATGATGCGATTTCAAGTTTTCCTTTCTCTTTGGAGTGTTACAAGCTGATTGTGCATAGATAAGATCCCTGAAGTTGCAAAGACTAAAGTCTCAAAACCAAAGAGATCTGATTGGCTAAACATATTTTCACTTTTGCCCTGCTTGTCACTGAAACTTACCTAACTGGCCACTAGCTGCAAGCAAACTGTCAACATTATATAGGTCAGAATGTCTTATCTTGAAATTTGCAAAAGCCCCTAACCCTGTATCTGGAATCTATCTTTAATCTACTCTCTTTTTCTCATCTGGTTTGTAGGAACCCAGGGGATGACAGCAAAATGCTGGTGTGTGACATGTGTGATAAAGGGTGTCATACCTTCTGCCTGCAGCCCGTCATGGACACAATACCCACCAACGGCTGGAGGTGCATGGTAAGCTTGTATTTGTGTATGGACTACAACCAGCATTGTGACAGTGATTCTGGCCTGCTGTGAGTAGAGGCACACAGTGCTTTCATTTCTGCTTTGAGCCTATAACTCGCAGCATACACACCTCTTTCTTTTTGGTATGTTTATGGACTGTGAGATTGAAGAGTGCATTGGTTTTCATCTCAACAGCATACTGTATATTCCCTCTTGATTGATGCTGGAGCTTGATTTAGTCACCATGAAGAATTCATTACCTCCAAAACACTTTAGTTTAATTATTCCTAATGTGCATGCTGTGCTAGAAGGTTTTGATGCACTTCCCCTGTACCCTCACTTTGAAGACCTTGTCGACCTGTAAGGTAACCGACTCATACATAACATACACTTCCTACAATTCAAAAACCCTTAAGATGGTCAAATGCCTTATGAAGTGCACTTTGCAGAACACTATCAGGTAATTGGAACATACCGTTTGTTTCTGTGTTGACTGATTTAAAAATCTGTGCACCTTACTTTCAGAAATAGCAGAAATAAGTCAGCCAATCAAATTCAAGCTTGCAATTTATGAAAGCTCTTTTGTCGTCTGTGTATGCCATCTGAGGGTGAGACTACACGATACTTTCCTAAATTGAGTTTGTAGTCAGATTTTTAGTAGACCCCTAAATATCCTGCTTATGTGAAAGAATAGAAAATCTGAACGAAATTACACACAGATCCCTCTCATCACTTTGTGGAGGCAGCCAAGAAGCCCCACCTGTCATCCAGGACTCAGCACAGGAGTCTGTCCATCATCAGAGGCTTGACAGGGCTTGGATTTCCTGCTAAGGGTCTGTGGGTGGTTATTAGAGCTGATACTTGCCCCTCTTCTGCAGTCTGAAATGCTGCAATTGATGAGCTTGAAGTGCCTTTTATTTGTGTATGCTTTTTAATTGACATGGTGCTTTGCCGGTGCTTTGCTCCTATTGAGAGCTGTTGCAGACTGATGAACATGATTTTGAGGATTTATAGAGCCGTAATTATGCTGGAGCTCAATCCAAATTGATTTAAGAGAGCCCATGAAGTTTGTAGTTCGCAGTTGTTGTGAGGTTCAAGTGTCATTGTTCAGATGTGAATTGTTGTCAGATTACTTTCTTTTTTTTCAATTCGTAGCATTCATAATACTTGAAGCTGTTGGTCTCCGCAGTACAGCAACAATACTGGCTTATATGAACATATAATGCAGTAGTAGAACTTGCGATACTGTTTACACCAGTGTACTGTTGGCATGACTGCTTTTACAGTTTATTTAAATATGGATTAGTGTGATATCAATATTAATGTAATGTGCACTAATGAATTATACTTAATAAGAATGAAAGTAAATGGTCTTTTATTTCATGTTGACTTTAAAGGGGTCCTATTATGCTTTTTCACTTTTTCAACTTTAGTTAGTCTGTAATGTTGCTGTTTGAGCATAAAAAAGATCTGCAAAGTTACAAAGCTCAAAGTCCAATTCAAAAGGAGATATTTTATTTAACAGAAATCACTTTTCAAAACCTACAACGAACGACTTGTTTGGACTACAACGCATATTTTCCAAGATTTGTGATATCACAAATATCGACAAATGGGACGAGACCTGGTTGAGCTGCACTAGAAAAGGCAACGAGTGCGAACAACCTAGTATGAGAACCTGTTCTAGTACACCCCCCAAACAAAATCAAGACTTTGTAAAAGAGCATAATAGGACCCCTTTAAATGGGGTTGCGGTCATCATTTTGTATAACCGTGCATTGGATGATGTTGCAGTGAATTGTGTGTTATGTTTTGCAGAACTGCCGAACGTGTGCTCAGTGTGGCGTGAGGCCTAACGGCCAGTGGTCATCTAATGGTGTAATGTGTGAAGGATGTCAACAGCAGCATGATTCAGCGCTGGTCTGCCTCATCTGTGGGCAGAATCAGGACTCTGGCGGCCCTCTGGACAAACACTCATGCTACACTTGTAAGAGGTAGGAAATGACCCTTTCAGCTATGACAATATCACACAGTGACCTATTGCTGTAATGAAACTGTTTCTGCATAATAACAATAGGTCACAGACTTCCATTAAAATTTTGTTTTATTAAGGAAATCCATTGTCATCCTTCAGCGTTTGAGTGTTTGGTTTCTAAATATTGGTTGAATTTGAATGGTTTCTTTGTGTTTGACACAAACCAGGTTTATCCTTGTTGCAAGTGAGCTTGTGTGTAAAGTAGTCGAAATTGTATTTTCCTTGCATCATTTTTTATTTTATCTTAGTTTGTTCATGGGTTTTAAAGGAGAGTCTGTCCATGTTGGTATGCAATTTGACAAGTTTCTACCACATGGCATTAACACAGCTACTGTAGTATTATTACTGCAGAGCTTGTTGTAATTCCTGGCATGTAAACGCTGCTATATGGGGAAGAGATGTTTCACATCATAGCTGTTACTATATTGTGTATTTTAGCATGTCTCAGGCTCAGGTGTTTTTATCCATTATTACTGTGAAGACTCGGTCAGTGTTGATAAATAGTAGTTGATTACTTCTCTGCAGGCTTCAAAAACTGTGATTAACCAATAGAGAAATTATCTATCAAATTCAAAGACGTCTGCGAAGAACACGGTAATTGAACCGGCAGCTTTAGAGAGTGGCTCAATGATGTCTTTGTGAACGAAAAGATGCTCATATAATTTGTATGGCAGATTGATTTGATTCTCTTGCTTTGAGAACTGACCATGGGTCAAACATGTAATTGTGTGCCGCATCATGTGTAATGAATGTGGATGGAATCTTTGCACAACAGCCGATCTGATCTGTCATGTATTGAGAGTTACAATTCGTGACTGACATAATTAGTTCAAAGTTCATTGTATTTAGTTAGCTCAGATACTATAATAGTTGTGGTAAGGTAATATAACTTTAGTGTTTTCCTTAGCATTTTTAAGCTGTTGAAGACTTCCTAACCACAAAGCATTATGACATTATTTGACTAGTCACAGCCTTTGTTTTCTGTGTATCCACCCTGTTTGCTGCATCATATGTGTTTCCATTAGCATCACCCAGTGGTGTTGCACAGATAATGAGTTGAATTCCAGTCAAATTTCCCAAATACTCCCCCCATCTGCCATTGGTTGGCCAAATGGATAGTCCAGCCTTATTGGTTGGCCAAATGGATAGTCCAGCCTTATTGGTTGGCCAAATGGATAGTCCAGCCTTATTGGTCGAACCAGAAACTCAAACTGTGGCGGGACAGATTAGACTATGACCAGAGTCTAGGTTATTAATGGAAAACACTGCAATGCTCATGGTGTAAGGCACTTAAAAAAACACTAACTGATTTCTGTAGTGGACAATGTTTGTGTACAACATGTACAATGATAGATGTAAGAAATGTAGCTCAAATAAAACATTTTTATCATGCGCTACACATTTCTGCTTTAGGTGCTGTACATAGAGCTTTCATTTGTATTAACAATGGAAATTCCTCTATTCTACAGGTTAACAATTAGTAGCAGCTTTCATAAATAAATAAGATGTTGGGTTTAGGCAAAGGTGGTTACCTTGATTGGGGCATTGATGGTTGTCACAGATGGTTGTTTATTGTATGTTTCTCTATCAGATGGGTTCATGTGGACTGTGTGAGGCAGGAGGGTGCTGACCCTGACACCCAGGTGCAAGATGGGTACACCTGCAGAGTGTGTAAGCAGGTAGAGGAGGAGAGCAGGCACAATCAGCCTGTCAGCAGCCAGGAGGCTTCGTTCACTGACCCAGAGCCAGCCGAGGGTGAGTACATGTCTCTCAGCACTTGATACACTTCTGATGGGGATGTTATCCATGCAGTTGGTAGTATTGTACGGTTCTGGAGGCTGGACATACTGCTCCACACAAAGACCCTGTTTACGCCTACATCTGTGTCTGGCCATCCAATCAGAGGTGGTCAGCTGAGACAGATTGCAGTTTACACCTGGCATTAACCTGCATGTCAAGTATTGATATAGTACAAAAGGTATTTTTAAAAGCTAGTTTTTATGTCAAGCAAATTAAAATGTTTACACAAAAGATAATATGTGATTACGTATGTTTTTGATGACCCTCAAATTGATATGATTTATCGGATCACGTTTGCACCTGTATTTTAGTGCTAAGCACTTGAGATCATAAGAGTCAACATCATTTTAATACACAATGAAACACACATACTGTATAAACGCATGTAAAATGAAATTTTGTATTTGGTTAATTTCATTTTCTTATTTCGTTTTCTTAGGTTGTGTGTTTAGTATAGGTTTCTTTCTTTCTTTCTTTCTTTCTTTCTTAACCAGTCATGTGATAAGAAAGTAATCCAGCAAAAGTCTAGAATCTTTCTTTTTTTATTATTATTATTATCATATATTTTAATTTCTTTTACCAATTATAAGTCAGTTCTTCCATGGAATAAGTATATTTAAAAATGTAAATGTTTAAAAATCTACTCTCCGTGTAAGGAGGTTTTAGCTTATACTATTTTCCTGTTATGTTGAGGTTTGTTTTTGCTGTTTACTTTGTCATTGTAAGGTGCTGTAGGCCGGTTCTTTGATGTTAAGCACTCTTCATGACTGTTACAGAGGCTGTTGCATTGAGTGTGACAAAGATGCAAGGCATGAGCCTCTCTGCTGTCACTGATTGTAATTACAGTGTGTTTGCCAGTTCAGCCAGAGACCTGAGTGTGTGAGCAGGTTGAGAAACACTGCCGCCACATCTTAATGCATCTTTCATAGTATACATAATATGTATATAATACATAAATGAAAATGGCCCTGTTTACAGTTTTACATTTTTATTCACAAGGGAAAAAGTGTTTGTCTTTGTAATCTTGTCTGTCCACCAATCCCTCTCATTTTGTCACTTCACTTTTTCTCATTATGTTTTACCTGACAATAAATTAGATTATAAAAGTAAAATGGTTTGCAGGTGCCATTTCATGTGGACTTTTTTTGGCCAGTTTGAGTCCACCAAGGAGAATTGAGTAAGACATTTTTATTTTCTTATTGTTGCACACTACAAAGCTCTCGAAATACTGCAACCGAAGAAAGAAACGAATCACCTACAAGCTTCCTGTGCTCAGAGTCCCAGCTGGTGACCTATCATCAAGACGCTGGAAGCTAAAAGCAAATCTTATTTTCTTTGGGCCCTTTATTAGGAATTCTAACTCTTCATGTAGCCTGATGGTTAAGAGATGAATTTCCCATGTGCCTTTGCAATGGTTACAACTGCACCTTATTACCAATTATTTTTTTCTTCCTGTGGGCCTGTGGTGGAGAGTTGATATATGTTGGCATGTGGTTGGCAGAAAAGGATACAATCAGACCCGGCTGTAAGGGCTCTGTAAAGCCAGTCATGCCAGCAGCAATGGACTGGGCCACTGCCAGCAGCTAGAGGAAGCAATCATCCCATTGTTGGGCCCCCAAGAGAGACAGCTCTAATCAAGACAGAGACGCCCACCTGTTAACCAACCGTACCACACCCCCACTTCCTGATAAACACACACTGAGTGCACACATGCACACGTACGTACTAGGGTTGTCACGACACCAGAATTTTCATAGCTTAGCATTTCTAGTGAAATTTCACAGTTCTCAGTAGCAATTAATACCACAGCACGGACTTGAACACAGTACTTTGAAAGGGTTTGTTATAAATAAATAAATACATAGTTTTAAAGTACGAAGTGGTTCTCAGTGAAGTAAACATTTGTGTAATAATAAAAAGAGGTAATTATTCATGTAAACACTAAAATATAGATCAAAAACAAAGAGCATGATAAAGACAGAACAAGAAAAAAAAAAGGTGACTCACTGACCAGCTTTAACCCCCCTATAAAAAAGCATCATCTTTCTACTGTTCCTGGATATTATAATTATTTTAGTCTGCATAATAGGTGCATGCTATTTATTTTTTATTTTTTTGTCGTCTCTGCTGGCTTGAACATGTTCACACCACCGGACTTGACAAATACTGGATTGAGTTCATGTAGAATGTGGAGCGTTTCTGTCACGGACAAATACATTTGGAACAATGCAAAAGTTAAAAAGTGAATCAGTCTGTATGTGTACATATCAAACACCACCAAATATAAGAGCACAGAGTCAAGAGAGACTGTTCTGGATTCATCTTGTGCTATTCATTGTCGCTTAGCAAAAGCCTGTGAGCGCCACCAAGTCAAAGTTTTATACAAAAGCAGAGGATCTAGGGAAGTGACCAAAAGTGCAGATTGTATGGGTTTGCCAGGTTTCTTCGCAGTGCAATGAAAAAGAGAATTAAACATCTCTCCGTACAAACAATCTGTTGCACTGGTGACATGCGAATGTTTGTGTCAGTCTGAACACCACAGTATTAACAGCCATTTATTGAAATTAAAATTTTATCACACCAATTTTTTTCACTTTTCTTTGTGTGATCAGATTTTGTTGCTGAATTGAAATATGTTACTTAAATGTGAGTTTGGCAAAGTTTTAGATTTTTTTTTTCTGCAATAAAGCAGATAGCATTTAGTCTTGCATTGCTTACTGTGTACCATTAAAGGGGTCCTATTATGCTTTTTCACTTTTTCAACTTTAGTTAGTCTGTAATGTTGCTGTTTGAGCATAAAAAAGATCTGCGAAGTTACAAAGCTCAAAGTCCAATTCAAAAGGAGATATTTTATTTAACAGAAATCACTTTTCAAAAACTACAACGAATGACTCATTTGGACTACAACGCATATTTTCCGGGATTTGTGATATCACAAATATCAACGAATGGGATGAGACCTGGTTGAGCTGCACTAGAGAAGGCAACGAGTGTTATCACTATGTTGGAGACATGCTAGTTTTTCCAAGGCAGGCGAACTTAGAGTGGTTACAATCATCCAGGTTTAAATCGCGCTAAAATTGATTTGATTTTGATGCAATATTTACACTGAAGCTCGCAGGCGGCTATGGTAAAGGGGCATGAATTTCCAGACCAGGCGCCGAGTGCTGCCAATCACAACACACACTGGCCCAGCTAAACAATCACACGAGTGGAGCCAATCACAACACACATGGGCCCAGCTAACCAATCACAGCACATTTCGTATTTCAGAAGGCGGGCCTTCATTTGATACAGGAACTATTCGAGCCGTTCATGCCAGACTGGGGAGAGAGGTGTTGCAATCATGTAAAATATGTGAAAAATAATGTGTTTTTCGAACAACCTAGTATGAGAGCCTGTTCTAGTAAACCCCCAAAACAAAATCAAGTCTTTGTAAAAGAGCATAATAGGACCCTTTTAACATACTGTAGCATGTTGTTTGCAAACTGCTCTGCATGAGCTGTGGATGTCTGAAAATGAGTTATTTTGGAGTGTTCATATAAAAACCAGAAGTGGAGAACCGCACCAGAACCATAAGCGATTGGGTCATTCATGACAATTCAAAATGCATGAATGTGGCAATTGGACTTCTGTCAGACTCAGCACTGAACTTCCAGAAACTGTTAAATGATCGATGATACTTCATTTACTTGAGGTAAACATTGATCCATGAACTAATTGGGTGCTTTTGTGGATGACTGTTTGACTAGTAAAAATGAGTAATCTTGTTGGCTCTAGTGTTGTTTTGGCATTGAAGTGGCAGTACTTTTGACAGCTTTAGTACATTTATAGGTAGGTAATTATAGAACCTCTTTAGTCTTATGGCCACATGTTAGAGGGAGGGTTTTCCCAACGGTGCAGTAATTTGACTCCACCACCAATCTAAAGTCTTTTTGTTGCCATGGATGCGTGATGCCATCAGTGATTCATCCTGACACGGCTGAAAAGAACCAGTCACGCTTACTCACATGACCCAGTGCACAAACAACACAATCACCTGAGCACAGATGGCTGATTGTAGCTGCTGCATAGCTGCTTTGAGATCTGCTTCTTTCATGATGTTATGAAGTGTTAATCTGTTAGGCTGGAGGCTAGAGCCCGTCTGATGTCATACCCACACTGGGAATGGTAAATCCTTTAAGTTCATCTGCTTTGCTCTCAGGCAGTGTGCAACGCTGCCAGGTGACACTGTCAGATGAGTATTGAAGAGTGAAGTCAGTGCGAGGGCTTATGGGAGTTTGCAGACCCTGAGGCGTACCTGATCAGCAATAATAGGTGTTTGAAAACCAGCATCAGTGTGCAAAATCAGCCAGACAGCAGACTTGCTATGCTCTCTGGAGTAGGAATATGTCAGTATCCTGTTTTAATCTCCTCTTCTTCCTTGTCTGTCCAGTCGGACTGTAGTCATTGCGCATCAATGCCTCATGACCTCAGCGACCTTTCCTCTTGTTTGAACTCTGCATGTCCACTGAGGTACCCCGAGGCTTGTTTACATGCTGCCTCTACTGGGCAGCTCAACAAGACTTGAACCTCTGTCTTTCCCCAGTGGCAAAATGCACTTTTTTTAGGGCCACAGTATATCGTAGCCTTTAAAACATTGCTGATTTTGTGTGATGTTTTTAAGGGGTCTCAATTAGAAGTAACATTCACACTTGAAGAAATCCAGAAATATTCAAAAATATGTGACGTCTTGGCCATTATCCAGGCCTTCATCAGATGTCTGGCCAAAACATCACATATATTTTAAACAATAAAGTTGGATTTCTTCAAGAGTAAGTGTTGCACCTTTTCTAATTGGCATTGCTTTTTTTTTTTTTTTTAGGGGTGTCGCAATATTAAATTTTTTTTATATCAATATCATGTTATTACAACACATATGATAATATTGAAAATATAATCCAGCACCTATAACTATCTTGGTTGACAATCCAAGTAGTGAACCTTAACGCTGGTTGCCCACCTGTCAGAAAATGGAAAAAAGAAGACAACAATGACGGTATGCAGATACTACTGCTCTACAAAATCATGTCGGAGATAAGATGATCGATGAAAGTGAAACCCTTTACCTGCACCTGAGAAATGTTAGCTCGCCAATGTGGGAGTTTTGTCGGGTTCTGTAAAAAAAAAAAAAAAAAAGTATTCTTAAAATGCATTCAAAATTCTGAATAATTTGTAATATATAATTATTCACGGTATTTAGAAGTGCGCACGATAACAATATCGTGCATATTCATTACCGTGATATATCGCATTACCGAATACCGGCACAAGTCTAGTGTGCACTTTTCTAAGTGATTAGACAATACAGTACGTCACAGAAACACACTATCACCAAAATGTATTTAACTTCAGAAGACACAAGGTGATGTTTGTGTGCATCTATGTAGGTATGTGTAGATGCGAGTATTTGTTGTAGCATTCTTTGTAGCACAGCAGTCTGGGGGAGGGGAAGATATTCTCTAGACCGTGACTTGTCCGCCTGGGTTAAAAATAGCTAGGAGCTCTAAACCAGTGAGGCTTTCATCTTCCCTGTGCTGCTAGTGGATTATAAGTGTAGCGATGTTATCAGGACACCACAACCAACCTAACATCTCTTTAGCTCTCTGAATGATGGCTGCTCTATCATGAGTCTTTGATGGCTCTATACTGTTTCTAACACCTGGTTAGATTCAGGTTAGATTAATGATGTTTTATTGGCATGATATATAGGGTTTACATTGCCAACGTATTAAAGGTGGTCATGCAAAATAGGATTGTCTTGCTCTTTAAAATAAAGTTGATATGCTATGTAAAAATGTTATATCATTCACTTTAAGCTCCTCCCCAAGCAATTAACTGAAACTAAACTACGAAAAGGATTTTTTTAACGAAATTGTCACGACTGTGCCATCACAGCCATTAGCATTTACACATCAACACCTATTTATACAAGTTTTCTGATTGGCTAAAGTACAGAATCCCATGATCAGATAAAAAAATTAAAAAATATGTTGGTATCCAGTACATACACCAAAAAACAAAACGTAGTAATAGTTTTGTTTTAGTGGGTTCTCATTCATTCATCTCATCAGTTTAGTTTGTTGTTGCGGAAATGTATTTGAAGTTTGAAATCATGCGTACGTAAGACATTTGAACACTGTTTGTTTTTCTTCTAACAGTTATTCTGAAGTCTTGCGTATGAGTGATTAAAAAAGAGTGCAGAGCATGGCTCGTGTTTGTTTATTCATTTATGTGTGCCCTGTATGAGACCATCTCAGCAGTGTCTAACAAGAGCAGGGCTCGTAAATATGTTGTCATGGTGATGCCTGGCACAATGGGCTGCAGTGGCAGCTGAAGTATTCCTGTTCCCTGATCAGAGTGAGGGAAGCATAAATGTATGGTGGAGGAGGGGGCAAATAGTTGAATTTGAATATATACAGATGGATATAGAAAAATACAGATTAATAATAGTAGAATTTTTTTAGTTGCCCTATTCATTCTCTGATCAATCATGCCATGTCGATTGAGACCAAATGATGAATTATGCATTTAGTTGCGATTTAGGATTGCAAAATAGTTGTTCTGTTAAAGCAAAGCAGTTCAAATCATTTGCATCTCATCTGATTGATGGTGTGAGTGGTCACTTTGAATATAGTTGTAATATTCAAGTTCTTAAAGCTGAACATCTCAAGTTCTCTCTGATTTTTTGAAGTTGTTGAAGAAACCTCATCATATGAATGATATCTGAATGGTTGCTGGTTTGATTGTACCCTTTGAATAATACACTAAACCCCAGGTTGTTTCAGGGAGGTTGAACATGTAATAAGTTAGCGGTGCCGTTCTGTGGCATACAGAAAAAGTCACGTAAAAGTCTCAGAAAAGTATTCTGACCATATATGTGTGGAGATAAAGATTCCAGGCGACCTGCTGTTTCATTATTTCGAGCAGTTTACTAAATGTTGGTCCAGTGTTCTGTGTGTCAGATTCTTTGGTGCATGTTGCGATGCAGTTTGAGCAAAGATAATTGGAGTTCTGACAACCAAACACAAGCAATTTATTTTAATTCAATAGAGTCAATGACAATAGTGTCCAAGATAAAGACAATTTTCAACAAAAGTTTAACTTTAATGACTCTAAAAAGTCATCAGTGTAAAAAGTAATAATGTTACGCCTTGAATACATGTGAATGTACACATTGTTTGTTTCTAAGAAAATATTATTAAAAGATTATGCCAACCAAACTTCATAAATTAGATTTATTTTAATGAATGTCATTGTTTTAATGAGGGCTTTCTTCAGAGGCATGTTCATGTCACTTAAAGTAAGAAATGCCTTTATGTATTTTTTAATAAATTAAATAGAAAAAAATTAACATAATTTCATTGATCCTTATGGATGTTCAGCATAGTAAATAGTTAGTTTTTTCTTTGAAACTCAACACTTCCCTTTCCTATCCAGATGTCTTCATGGCTGTTGAGGAAGTAAATGAGGCTGAGGAGGAAGTGGCGTTGGAGCCAGAGGCCAGTGCTAGTCCACTTCCTACATTGCCAGAAGAGTTCCTGTCATGTAAGTCTTTCTTTTAGTCAGATAATCATGTCCATGAAATGTGCATAATGTTTTGTATTAATGTGTTTTTTAGCCACAAGACGCCTTAGTTTTTTTTTTTTTTCACAGCTGCTGAACCTGCCCAGGAGATCCAGGTTACTGTCACTCTGACAGAGGGTTCCGAGCCTCCTCCGTGCACATCCACTTTAGTGGGTGTTCCCTCCCTCTCCTTTCAGGCCTCTTCCAATACTGAAGACCATAACCAGGAGCACAGTCTCATTTGTGCTTTGGAAATGGGGAAGGAAACGGAGGATAAGCTGCCTGATACTACAGAGGATGAAACTGAAGCAGACGTTTCAAAAGCTCTTCCTGCTTTGCCAACCAAAGAAACTTCCCCCAAACACTCTCGAGCACAAGAGGAAGAACCTATGGATGTCTGTCCCTCAGACCCATCCAGTATGAAGGATAAAAGTATGACAGATGTCCCAGAATCCCAGAGTGTTTTTGAGGAAATTGAGCAGGGACAGAATCAAGACAAACAAGAGCACGAAGAGGAGAAGGTGGCAGATCCTGAAGTCACTTGTATTTTACCTGAGCCTGATAGTGTCCCACTGGTTGCAGAGTGCAGTCCTACCGTGGAAATGGACACTACACCTGTCAGCGACCACAGTTTCTCCAGTTTCAGCTCTCCCATTGAGGATAAAAGCCTCATCTTGAAGCATTCCCCAGGACTGTCCCCTGAGGGATCAACCAAGTTGACCCAGTCCCCATTTTCCACTGAAGCCTCACCGAGGGAGATGTCTCAAAGCCAGACGCCTACCCATGGCCTGAATCCGGCTGGATACAGCCCCAGTGTTTCCAACACCACCTTCTTCCCCATTACGCCCAAGATAGGTATGGGAAAGCCAGCCATCTCAAAGAGGAAGTTCTCTCCAGGAAGGCCAAGGGTAAAGCAGGTAAAACTCCTGGTTTTTGGCCTTTCTTTCTTGCTGCTTGGCTCCTGGTTTTCCCTCTGTCTCTTTAGGACACCGATTCTGTCTGTGATCCACAGTTTTCAGCCACACAGTAATTACTCCTTTGCTCTCCATGTTTCTTCGTCACATTGATTAGTGCCAGAGCGTAGCGTGTATTAATTAACATGGAATGGCTCTTACTGTGCTCTCTCTGGCTCAGTCTCCGCTTCACTCACTCATTCTTTTTCCCGCTCTCTCTCCTGCCTCCCAATCCCCTCACTGCCCTTCTCAAATACATCACTCACAGTATTCCGGGAGAGAGGGGGCTGAGAGTTGGCTCCAGAGCCAGGGGTTTATGCTAGTGGAACATAAAGGAGTCTTTTTGGAGGTGTGTAATTCGGATAACTGCTCACTGAGCTGGAAAGCACAGCACAAACCCATTTCCCCTTTGAGCTCTGGAGCAGGGAGGATGCTGAAAACTCCTTTTTAGGGCCTTCTAACTTGTCATAAGTCTAAATTAATCCTGGCATTGCGGTGTCTTTGTGCCCAGTAGAGTAAACTTCAAAGTACAATTAATCTAAGCATTCTTCGAAACAAAGATTAGAGTGTGTTCGTTCCCGTCTCTGGTGCAAACCTTGGCATTTCACTTTGGGAATGCTTTCGGTATCATTGATCTGATTGGCAGATCATGCGCAGCTCCCAGTGGGGCTTAGGCCCAATATATAGTCTATACAAGTACGCAAATGCAGGTGTGAATGCTGGGAATGCCAAGCATAAGAGTTGAGTTCACCCAGGAATGAGAATCCTGTCATCAGTTACTTACCTCATCCAAATTCTTAAGACACACACAAAATATTTTTTATGAAAATTGTATTTTAAATGAAGAAAGATTTCTGTCCCTCTATTTGAAAATCCACGTAACCACAACTTTGATGTTTCAAAGTGTTCATAAAGACAGAATTTCAGTGGTTTACTCCAAGTTTTTCTATCTCTTTATTTGATGAGCAGATTCATTTTAGGCAGTTTAACGCACATACATAGACCATGCCAGATATGGTAAACTGAAGATCAATCGTGCTTGCTTGACGGTTGAGAACCAATTAGGGTTTTTTTTTTTTCTCGCAGCTTAATTTGTTGTGGCTGAAACTAGCATGTTTGAGTCTCCGCAAAAACCAATGAGGTTTGTTTTAGGGGTGCTCCGATTGATCGGCAACCGATCATTATCGGCCGATAATCACGTTGGGATGATTGTTCGGCGGTCTCTAAAAGGCCGATCTAAAAAAAACGATCTTAAGCTGATGACGATGCCGTGAGAGGTTTGGCACGACATGCAGCGGCACCGTCTCAGTCTCTGTCCGGCGCGGGTGAAATAATTATAATGCTGAAGGTGAGGTACTCACCTTCATATTTCTTCATTAAATAACTTACAAAGTAATTTGAAAACCTTGTGTGAGACGTAATTTCACAAACAGCGTGAGTGAATCACCGCGCGCGCTCTCTCTTTCTC
>NW_015648510.1:988830-996733 GCF_001515625.1 Sinocyclocheilus rhinocerous
AAGTAAAGTTTTTGCATTACTTTTTAATTCTTGCCAGTGTTTAACCATTCAGCGCTCGCGCCCTCTCCTGTAGACCGTGTGCTCATGCACACTTGCAGCGCACACACATAATGCCAGGTTCACATTACTCTGTTTGCAGTGCGTGGTATGTGGTGCGTATTTTTTCCGCGCTCATGTTAACGGATTAAAGCATTCACACTGCACACGGCAGTGCGTTCAGGAGCGGTGCGTCTGCAGCAGTGCAGAGATAGTTTCCGAGTCTATTTTTACTGTGATACAGCGCTGAAATTAAAGTGAGAGCACATTGTTTGCAGTACATATGAAAACGAAAATGTAGCAATTGCCATAAAAAAAATTATAAAAAGAAGGCTTTAAAAAGATCAGTATCGGTATCGGCAGATACTGCTTTCTGTGATCGGGGATCGGCCTCAAAAATCATGATCGGAGCACCCCTAGTTTGTTTCTCATGTGTCTTGCAAGTTTGAGCTTTCAGGTTTACCATGTTTGAACTCTATGTATTTGTTGTTCAGTGTTTCATTAACACATTTCATTAATGTGTTAATGAAAGCCTAAATTAAATCTGTTTTTTTTTAATAGAAATAGATTGCATCTCTTCCCAAAAAAATGTGGATTGAACCACTTGATTCATGTGGATATTAAAAATATCTTATGTTATATCGTGTGTTTCCGAAAGATGAGCGAAAGTCAACAGCGTGATGGTGCGTAAATGACCAAATTTGTATTTTTAGGTGAACTACCCCCTTTAAAGGTGCTGTAAGCAATTACAGCTGTTTTTCTAACTTTATCATTTTGCTAACCTACACTACACATCCTGTCTTTAAAACACAGCTCTCCAAAAGCATGCCAGTAAACTCAATGTCACCAAAACTTAAAGGTGCAGTAGGAGATCTTGGAAAATGCTAACTTTAGCCTGATAGCACTGAAAGCGAATGTCCCACCCTCCCTGCAATCGCCGTCCAAAGCCACGCCCCCTGAACGCATATACCCTCGTCGCTCACATGTCTGCCATTCTCTTTCTGTCTGCACAGCTTGCGTGAACTTGCTGATGACGTATCCTGTCTGCGCGAACAGGGTGCGCAGAGGTATGCTAATACATACGTTGACAGGCAGGTAGGAAAGCCAATTAAAATGCTCGGACCGAGCGTTTTGATTGGACGAACATTTCTTGGTCCTACGCCTTCCACAGAATATATAAATACAGATGAATACATTTAGACCACTTAACTTAATGATTGCTATCATGATGTGAAGAGACTTTCAACCAGCATAACAAAAAATGTTTCTGAAGACAATCACCTATTGCACCTTTAACAAAATGTTTCACAGAGAGAGAGCGTTACTGATTGGCTAAAACCTGATTCTCTTAAGAGCTTTATACAGTATAGGTTCTTAACAGTCTAATATAATATGTCAGGACATCTGATTCAATGATATCTGTCAGGTATTAGGAATATTTTATGTGTGGGATACCAAACAATTAGCTTGCGACAAAGTGCTTTCTGTAAGATTGAAATGGGATATGTAGATTTTCAAATAGCTGGCTATAAACACTTTGAGAGTTTAACAAAACATGCTTAGCAGTTGTGTTTGGATATACTTTATTTTTGTAGAATCGAATGGCTAGAAGAGTGTATATGTGTCTATATATGCTAGTTTCTATGGCTCTGGTCGCTTTTCTCTCTGGGGTATGCGCCATCTGGCCACAGTGTAATTTGAAGGGTGGGCAGCTGTCATTGGCTCCAACTGAGATTTCCGGTTTGTTGTGTAAAAGTGCGTTCATGAGTATGTGCACGCCCCTGTGTTATTCTGTGTGTGCGTATGAGAGAGAAAGAGATTTAGTTTTGTTGTGCAAATGAGCTTCTAGCGTTTCATCGTTTTCTTGAAGTAACTCCCGCTGATTCTCTTCAGAGACGATCAGAGCTCTGAATTTGGTAGAAGTTTCAGAGTCCTATAGGGATTAGCTTGAGTTTTCATTTGGAAATATGTATCTCTTGGCTGAAAAAGATTTCATATTACCACATATGTCTTGGTAAAGTGTCTCTTGGGCGCCTACCATATAAGCTAAAAGTGTTCACCTCTCCATTTATTTTACATTTGTACTATATTTGTTTATTTTGAAAAGACTCAGGGCTGGAAATTCAGTATGAAGACATACTTCTTCCTCAGCATACTCTTACCGAACTAACATTGCATGGCTGTCAATAAGCAATTTAAGACATCACCAATATCAACACCATGATTTTTTCTTATTGTCAATACTTAGTCAGATTTTATTATTTGTTTGTTTTGATGTCATTATTCACAGGCATGTTGGCATGATAATATTTGTTTGTTTCTCAGTTGCCTCCCTCCACTCATACTTTTATGTTTCAGAAGAGCTATTCTTTTCTTTCTTTGTTTGTTTCTTTCTTTGTTTGTTTGTTTCTTTCTTTCTTTCTGTTATAACAATTTTCGGGTCTTGTGCCTAAGGAATGGTCATTTGTTTCATTAAGTACTTTTGTTTTATTAGGAAGCAATGTTCTGAGTTCAATGCAAGTTATGCTCTATCTACATCAGGAATGTGTTGATTACCACAGAAAATAATGTTAAAGCAAAAATTATGGAAATTATAAGTATTCGTTGCCCAGTTTTTTTAAGGCAATATTTTTATCTTTGCAATATTATGGGACAATATTATTGTGTCAGGTAATCAACAGCATATGACACTGTTGTCCAGAGACATGAAGTTGTATTGGATCTCAGACATGCATTTAAAGTAGTGGTTTGGGACAAAACGATACATGACAGGAAAAAAAGGCAACCAACCCGCGGCTGGTATTTATTATTTATAATTTAGAAATAATTTTCATTTTGTAAAACAAAAAAGGCCTTGCGGTGATTGTGTTATGCATTGTAATTACACTGACTAACCCTCATTAGCTCGTTAAACAGGCTAAATGCTCCCCATGATGCTTTGTGCTTTATGAAATTCTCTGTTTATCTCAAAGAGCTGCTTGTTGTCATGCTGACACGATCACGCTTGTTTAGTACAAACAAATAAACAAGGTTGTTTCCATGGAGGCATAATGATGCTTTATAATGCGGATCCTCATGTTTTTTTCTCTGTTTGTAAGGGAATTTAGCAGACTTCCCTACAAATTGAAACTCGCTCAAAGCAAATATTCACAATTGCTTTTCTTAAGACACAAAATATAATTCCGTATAATTCCGTCGTGTTTCAGGAATTTGTCCCAAACTTAATATTTCACTGTATTGGCTTGATATGATGCATTTGTGTAGAAGTATTGCATTCATTTGACATGCTGTGTTCTTGTTGCTGGCTTCACATTTATGTTACTGCATTTTGTCACCCCTCATCTTCCCCTCATCACCAATATACCCTCCCCCTCCGTCTCTTCTCCGCCGCTTTACCTCAGGGTGCATGGAGTAACCGTAGCGCAATGAGCTCGCCCTCCTGGTCTCCAGAGCGCTCGGATGCCTGGGACAGCCCTAAGACCAGGCCGATGCACGGGCTGCCCATCTGGACCATGAGATTGGTAAATGAGGGGAGGGTGTTGAAGGGTTTGGGCTCTGCAGGGGACTGAGCTTTTAAGGTGGGTGTGGGTCATAAAGCATCAGCTGGTTTAGTCTAGAAAGTAAACAAAAAAATGGTACAGGAATTTTGGGTGAAAAACACAAGTGAGTATGACTCTGTGGTTGTTGTTGCTCAAAAACTTATGTTTGTTACTAGTGTTGAATTCAGGCCATGATATTATGATATCCAACTTGTTCATGATATAATGTGTCATGCTTCGGACATTTTTATGTATTTTTGTTTTTACTATTTTTAGCCTATCATGCTGTCTTAAAAACATAATGCTCATGGTGTGAGATTCTAAAAAAACAATGAGACGCAACACACTACCCCAAAGGCTCTTATCTGATCCATATTACATGTTAAAAAAGGTTACTGATATTTGGAATCAGGGATGCATTGAAAGAGGGTTGTAATAATGTGCAACTATAAATGTCTCCGGTCATGATTCATCAGTGCCTGTTACTCTAAAAAAAAAAAGTTTTCATATTGTCATAATCATATGCTGACATAAACAAGGCCATGCGACCAGGTTTATCCAGTAACCAGTCCCCTCATAATTCACTGAAGTCCTGATAAACAAATACAAGCCTCATCCCTCATTAACGAATAGTTAATAATAATCAGTTTAACTCTGAAATGCATCACATTACAAAGGTTAATGCTTTGATTTACTGTTTTATGTTGTTATCCATTGTACATTTCCATGTTCACGTTGTATATTAATCTAATGAATATGTCATATGATAGCATGTTCATATAACAAACCCTGCACATACCTACAAATGCATGTGCATGAGACACCAGAATTGCATCCTTCCCATTGCAGCAGTATCTCATCAGAATTGCTGTTCTTCTCTGTGGCTGCACTCAAGCAGATTTAGAGGAGTGCCTTCCTTAACCCTCGTCTATTTTTTCCCTCTCCGTAATTCATTTCTGCACAAATTAGACTCAGACTGTAAAGGCGACAGAGTGCGCCAGGCTTCCTTAGGCAGTCTCTCTAAATGAAGTTGACATCTCCTGTCTGAGTAGTGCTGCTTGGCTACAGTGAGGTAATTACCTGGGAGGAAGTGGGCCAGAGCTTCAGCCTCGATGCAAACGCAATGTGACACCTTCAGAAGCAGGGCGAGTTGGCAGAAGCCTGGCCTGAAATGTGATCTGTAAGTCAGTGTAGTGTTCAGGGAGTTGGGCTGAACCTCAGAGGGTCAGGTCTTGGGATGGATGGATGAGTTTATATCACAAACACAGATGCAACGGGTTTGGTGCCTTCCAGAAAGTGTTCCACCATGTCAAGCTAGGTTATTGGTGGATTCAGGTAATTATTTCTCCTAAACAGTGAATTCAATGAAATCAGTCAAGCAATAGTACCATTTGCTATTAGAGAATAATATGTGTGGATTTCTATGTGAGCTGGGCGAAATAGCAAATTTTAGTGCAATGAATGAAAACAACTTTTTTTCTTTTCTTTTTTGTTATTTGTAAAATGTAATAAAAAGGCAAAAAATTCTTTAATGTTAAAGAGTAACTGTTATTTTTTTTGTATGCTGTTAATCATTTTATTATCTTGATTTAGGGAGTAAAACTCTAGTTGAAAATAATCCACAGATGACTTAAATAATTGAACAATAAAATTAAATACTTCAGCAAATTTTTTTAAAACTTGATTGCGAGGAAGTGTGATGTTTTTTTTTCTTTTTCTTCAGTGAACATTTCTGAGTGATGATACAAAAACAACAACAACACAAAAGCTAATTTGTACAAGTAAATCAAACTGACCAACTCTTTTAACATTTTTAGTGAGGTTTAAATCAGCGATTCCATTATAATACAATGAGCAGACTCAAAACTGGCCTACTGTCACGGTCTGTAGGAAACTTAATGGCCAGATATGAAGCACATTAAAGTAGGGCTGCACGATAAATCGTATGCGATATTTAACGCGCATCTTGTCAGTAAAGCCGGCTCTTTAATCAGCGGTAAATCTCCATCACGTGCGGGGACAGAGCCGTTGTTCACCGACAAGCTGCGCAAAATCACGATCATATTTTGTGCATGTTTTGCGCAGCTTGTCGGTGAACAACGGCTCTGTGTAGTTAATGCTGCTCCATGTGAAAGCCCGCACGTGATGGAGATTTACCGCTGATTACAGAATGGCTTTACTGACAAGATGCGCGTTAAATATCGCATGCGATTTATCGTGCAGCCCTACATTAAAGTCATTGTGATATTTCAATGTTGGTTTATTTTATATCACCAACAGAACAATATTTGATATATCGTCTGTATCGCCCTGTTGGCTATGAGTATTTGCCCATTAGTACTATACATTCACACTCAATTTTCCCAAAGTGTGCCATAAGAGAAATGAAATAATATCCTTTCTCTCTATCTCTGTCTGCTAGGGTCGTGGATCTGGATTTCCTGGAAGGCGGCGACCCAGGGGAGCTAACCTGTCTGGGAGAGGTGGCAGGGGACGCTCCAGGCTAAAGACGGAGAGCAGCCCTGTGGTGACCCCTGGGGTATGAAGCCCCCACCTCTACAAGCATAAATAAAACAGCGCTCAGATGTGCTTAATGTTCACATTAAAGCCTGAGAAATGCACTCACGCTCAGCAGAGCTTCAGCAGCAGTTCCCGACCAAAATGGCCTTTTCAAAATAGCAAATGCTGACATTTTCCCCAACACAAACGACTTGTGATGGGGGAGATTGAGCCAGCATGTACTTGGCTGCCAATATGATAAAATAGGCAATTTTGTACTCATCAGCCATCCTGTAGTCTACACACACAATGAAGATGTTGTCTTAACTTTGTCAGCCAGTCTCATTACAGTCCAATGCCACAGTAAATTGTCATGTAAAGGCCTATTCGCACTGAGTGTGAATTTTCACTAAGACAAGCGTTAAATTTAAACTATCCATACCTATAAAGCCCATTACACCAGCTAAACAAAGCAGCGTTACTTTTCCCCTAATCTATAAGTTGAATACATTCTGCATTTTTTCATCTAGATGATATTAACACATAATGAATAATAATATTATATAAATACAACATTCACATTGTACATGTAAGAAACATGACCCTGCATTGCAGAACCAACACTGCAAGCAAAGCCTATTTTTACGGTGCATTGCGAGCTTACAGGGATAGTTCACCCAGAAATTACAATTGTCATCAATTTCTCACCCTCTTGTTGTTTCAAACCCATAACACTTTTATTCATCTTCAAAACACAAAGATATTTCTGTTTAAACCTGAGAGATGTCTGTCCATTTTCACCAAATCTTTAAAGCTTCAAATTGTTAATAAAGACATTGTAAAAGTAATACAATTGCAGCTCAACCGTACTTGCTTGATGCACGAGAACTAGTGATGTTTGTTCTTGCTTGTTATGCAAGCATGTATGAGCTCCTACAAGAAGCAATTAGATTTCAAGCAAGTATGTTTTAACTTCCATTTAGCATATTTGAAGTGCTCTATGTACGTTTGTCATTGTTTATGTGTGAAAAGTAATCTCTCAAGTTTTGAAAAAAATGTTTTAATAGTTTGAAGATGAACAAAAGTCTTATGGTTTTGTAATTGATGATAATTAAGTAATTGATGGCAGAATTTTCCCTTTAAGACAAGCTGGGCCCATTGTATGCAATGGTTAAAAACTACGACTGTAATAGCCTAACAGCAATTTTTTTTTTACAGGTGCATCTCAATAAATTAGAATATCATGAAAAAGGTCAATATTTTTTGTCACTCATTTCAGAAAGCTAACATTTTCAGTTGCATGATTACATTGAAAAATTTCCAGAAACAACTATGATGTCATTAGACAAACAGTATATTAATATGTTAGAAACAGCTGGATGTGATCTGAGCAAATGTAAACCGATGTCATGTGCTCTGTTACAGGTGAGCTTAATGGATTCTCCATATGTGGTAAAAGAAGAGGAGGAGAACTCCATGCACAACACTGTAGTCCTGTTCTCCACCTCTGACTCTTTCACACTTAAACAAGTAAGTATATGAGTTCAAAGTCAAAAGTGAAAACACTTCATCGGACACATGATCCTGCTCTTAAAAATGTGAGATTTAGATGAACTTTATATTAGCATGGGTGTGAGAATTAACTTCACGTGTGGATGTCTGCTCTCTCTTGTGTCTTCAGGACATGTGTGTGGTGTGCGGAAGCTTCGGTCAGGGTGCTGAGGGCAGATTGTTAGCCTGCTCCCAGTGCGGCCAGTGCTACCACCCCTTCTGCGTCAATATTAAAGTAAGTACCCCCCCCCCCACAATCAATCACAGCTGACCCTGTT
>NW_015648510.1:997553-999077 GCF_001515625.1 Sinocyclocheilus rhinocerous
CTGACCCTGTTCGCCAGCACCGTTCATGAGATGTAATGGTGTGAATTATGAGCTGCTTTTATCTGGAGTGAACGTTAATGGTGTGTGAGATAAATGTGACGGGTCAGTGTGTGAGAGGACCTGGATGAAAGCAGCCCGAGGGAAATGAGTAAAATGTTAAAAGGATTATGAAGCACACTATAAAGGCAGTGTCTTATGTTGATAGACTAAAGCAGAGATCTTTATCATGTAAAGAGAGCAGTGACAGAAGAATACATCAGGGTGCTTTCGGTATCTCTCAGCGTTTTGAGATATGCCAAGTAGAGAAACTTCCTGATCTTCACTTAATACAGGAGGCCCAGATGGATTCTACTGATTTTTTTTTCTCCACAGTCCCAGTGCAGGTTCTGAAATCTGCTGAGATTAATGTGGAGTTCTACACACACAGATTGAGTGTGGGCCTGATTAAGAACAATTAAAGTAATAAACCTCAAGTGGCGGTGCATTAACGTGATTGTTGGTCGTGGAGAGTGGCTTATTAAGTGTCTAAAATGGCAGCACCAACATTATGATAAAAACACTAGTGTTCTATAAATGTATTATTAATAATAAACACAGTAATATAGTTTTGTTTATACTGACATTTTTTTGTCGTGTTGTCCCTGCAAACTCCCATCAGTAAGGTTCAAATATCCCTTCATCAAAACCAAACCACAATGTGTTCCTTAAAACTCATATTAAACTTAATTTGAAATTCCCTCAAAAAGAATTAAACGTGTTAAGGTTTTCCTACAAAAAAAGCAATGCAATTAAATTCTTATATTTTTAAATCGCAATATATTTTTCCTCTTTTTCTTTTCTTTTTTTTTTGTTTTTTTTTTTACCCCCTGGAATCTGCTTAAATGCCACCTGAGGGAACATGTACCCCTTGTTGGGAATCCATAATGTAGTTCATTAGCTTATCTGCAGGCTGTTTAAGGTTGCCATACAGTTCTTCCTTGTTTTGTTGCAGCTTATTACATTAATATAGAATTCAGCTGATAGATATTCACAGGTGCACATCTATCAGCTATTTTACAACAGATTCAAACATGGTTTGTCCCATCAGAATGTAGAGCTTGGAAATATCTATTTCATAAATGTGCACAACTTCAACGTATGCATGTATATATATATATACGTACAGTGCACAGCATAAATGAGTACACCCCCTCTGAATAAATATAAAAGATGTATTTTCTTAATGATCACTAATATAATTCATGGAAAGATGGCAAAATTGAAACGTATTAAACATATACTTAATAAAAACAACAAAATATATGCCAATATTTTCTGTTAGATAAGTAAATTAGCCAATTTAGTTTAAATGAAGGATTGCAGAAATGAGTACACCCGAGATTTAATTCAGAAAATGTATAATATTCTAGTACTTAGTATGTCCTCCAGAACTTAAAGTATACTGCTCTGACCCTTCTTGGCACTGAGTGTACAAGTTCATGACAAATTTTCACATCTGTGCTGTTTAACTCCTGGAGGACGACC
>NW_015648510.1:1001427-1013892 GCF_001515625.1 Sinocyclocheilus rhinocerous
AAAATTACAATACTATATATATATATATATATATATATATATATATAATTAGTGCTGTCAAAATTAGCACATTAGCGCAAGCAATTATTTTTTTCAGTATAATGTGCCAAAAATATTTAACGCAATGGGCTAGTTATAGTGCACAGCATAAATGAGTACACCCCCTCTGAATAAATATAAAAGATGTATTTTCTTAATGATCACTAATATAATTCATGGAAAGATGGCAAAATTGAAACGTATTAAACATATACTTAATAAAAACAACAAAATATATGCCAATATTTTCTGTAAGATAATTAAATTAGCCAATTTTGTTTAAATGAAGGATTTCAGAAATGAGTACACCCTAGATTTAATTCAGAAAATGTATAATATTCTAGTACTTAGTATCCCTCACACCTTCAGCACTCATACATCCCTATAGAAGACCTTTACTACCACTGAACGTCACTGTGGGTACCAAGCACTTCTCTCTGTACTCCTCCTCTAGCAACACCAGAACATTTTGGATACTTTTGGATCCGAAATGATTGACTTGGTCTCTTGAGACCAGAGTATGGATTCCCAGAAGTCTGTATTCTGTAAATATGGGCCTTGGAATAGGTTAAATTAGTTTATTTTGCTTTGGCTACAGTAGGTAATTCTAGTGGTGACAACAACCATGCATGTCACTTCTGCAGGCTGCGTCATACTCTGTGAGATAAAGTCACTCAGGTGTCATGCATTCTGATGTCTAAGCCCAGCACCTGTGAAAGAGCTGTCTGCCTCTCATTCAATCATCCATTGGTCTGTGCAAGCAGCTGACTATTAACAATCACAGCTGCTGAAGATAATTGCTTTTATCCCAGATAACAGAACAAGGACGTTTATTTAAAGATAATTGATGAAAATTCTGCTATTAAGTCACCCTCATGTTGTTCTAAATCCATTTTTCCATTTAATACAATAGATAAAATGCTACTTTTTCCATACCATGAAAGTGGGTGAGAATTTATACTGTCAAGCTCCAAAAGCTATAAAAGTAGTCCACACAAATAGTGCGCTATATTTTTATAATCTTCTAAAACCATAAAATTGCTTTGTTTGGTGAACAGACTGGAATTATCTTGTATCTTATATTATTACTGGAATTATATTATTAAATGTCTTTGGTTCTTATAGTGTTTCATGACTAATAATTTTTCGTTGTCAAACCTGGTGCAACACATAGTAATGTACCATGTTGGAATGTATGCAAGTTTGAATGAGATTTAGGGCTGTAGTAATTAAGTAACGACTTAAAGGGTTAGTTCATGCAAAAATTCTGTAATCATTTATTTACCCTCATGTCTTTCCAATCCCAAAAGACTTTTGTTAATCTTCGAAACACAAATGAAGATGAAATGAAACCTGAGAGATTTCGGTCCCTCTATTTGAAAATCCACGCAACCAACACTTTGAGATTCAACAAATTTGTAAAGGCATTGTAAAAGCAATCCATATGAATTTAGCGGTTTAATTAGAGTTCGTTCAGTATCTCACTATGGGTCATTTTTAGTCTGCTTCATCAGCATATCGGCAATACGGGAGTTGTCTATATCCCATAGTGAGATACCGAACGAATTTTAGAAAGAGAACTTTAGGTTACTACTGTAACCCCGGTTCTCTGATAACATGAAGTGAGGTATCACAATATTGCCCTCCTTGCCTGTCCCGCACTGAGAAGAGATATGCGGTGAATGACGAGACAGCAGGTAGCTGCGGTTTATATACAGGGAGGCAGGACTCCCTGATCGCTGCAGCGATTGGTCTGCCATGGTTGGCAAATGTGGTTTCATTGGTGCTTCCGCAATCGGTCATGCCTGGGGCATTCCCATATTGAGATACCTCACTTCATGTTGTCAGAGAAACCGGGGTTGCGGTAGTAACCTAAAGTTTTCTGAACAGACACAATTGCTTTATATGATAGAGTTTTAATTTAGGCTTTTGTCAAACATTTGCAAATGCACATACATAGAGCACCTAAAAAATGGTCAACGCCAGCTCAATCGTACAAACCTCATCATTATCATGCCAAGCAAGTACAGTTGAGCTTCTGTTTTGATGTGCTCTATGTAAGTGCATTGATCAATGTGCATAAAAAGCCCAAATAAATGTGTTCATCGTATAAAGTAATTGTGTCTCTTCAGAAAACTTGAATTAAACTGCTCGATTGATATGGATTATTTTGAAGCTTCGAGTTTTGGTTCTGTGGACTTTTAATGGAGGCACAGAAATCTCTCAGATCTTTCATTTTGTGGATGAACTAACCCTATAATTTGGATTTGAATTTACCTGATGAGTTATGGACTACTTTCATGGTGCTCTTTTGGAGTTTGACAGCCCCTGGTCACTGTATAAAAAAAAAAAACATAGCGTAAACAACTTTGCTTCATGAAGCACTAAAAAGTCATATCGTTTGGAATGATGTGGTAGAGTAAATTATGGCAATTAAAATTTTTATTTGAACTATTCTGTTCAAACTGACACTCTGCATGTTCAAATAGGGTTATCAGATTGTCATGTCAAGCATTTCTGGAAATTTTCCTTCATTAATATGCATCAAATAGCCCCTTTCCCTAGTGAAGTACAAACCCAGAGGTGCTAGTGAACAGCAGGTGGACTGGACACATTTGTTTGTACAGGATGATGTGGTTGGATTGATTTATCACCGCCCACATACATTGATCTATAAATGCCAGTAAATCTTTCTGACAAATACCTCTGACTCCAGAGACATCTTACGGCTGTGTTCTTTGTGTTTCTTATATCCATCCAGATTATAGCCTGTTAAATATATAACCCTCCATCACCCTTTAAACTAGTGCTTTGACCTCAAGTGTGTGTGTGTGTGTTTTAGATCACAAAAGTGGTGTTGAGTAAAGGCTGGCGCTGTCTGGAGTGCACAGTGTGTGAGGCATGTGGGCAGGCCAGTGACCCCGGGCGCTTGCTGCTCTGTGATGACTGTGACATTAGCTACCACACATACTGTCTGAACCCACCACTGCAGAATGTACCCAAAGGCAGCTGGAAGTGCAAGTGGTATGTACACACACACACACACAAACAGAAGTCTTCACTAAAATTAGATGCAGCTTTGGACCGTAGCCCAGTTTGTACTGTCATAGTTCTGTCTTCATCTGTCATTTTTTTAAACCATCAAGATTATTTGCAAGCTTGTGTTAATCTCATAAATTAACACATTGTTTTTCTTGCATGTATTAAATGAATGTGACCTGTCAGTTTGAATATGCAGGTTGGAGAGTGAGATTTGTGTATGGAGCTACAATAGCTTGAAAATTATTATTTACAAAATATGATTCACAAGTCTTTGATTCAAGAACATTGAATAAATGAATGAATGAATAACACTAATATGTAAATGATGGCTGGCAGACGGAAATCCATAACGATCCACAAACACATGATGATTTCAAATGCAGATCTAACAGTTGTTTTGCATTTGTGCATCTTATTTTGCAATAGAAATTGTTATGAGTCTGTAAATTGCTGTTTGCAAATATATTCCATTTTTATGAATGCAAAGTAGCTTTTGCATTTGTGAATCATATTTAGTAAATATATAAATTTTAAGACTGTTTTAGCTCCATATTTGAGAGCTACGGTGAAGGGGAACATTTTCCATAAATAACGAGTTGAATTTTGAACTCTTTCTCATAGAAAGCTTGTAAGAACACTTGTAATATAGTGCATTAGTCATGTTGACTTATTTGAGAGGAAAATGCACTTAATTGTCCTAAAAAAGTATTTCATAACATCATTATGCAAAATCTCGATCCTAATCATCCCCTCAGATTTCTTTATGCAAAATACAGCTTTTAGTTCTTTCTCTTGATTTTGAGGTGAAATATAACCTTTATTATATAATATTTTCTTTACAGATGCCATGTCAATTTCTTTCATTTAAATCTCACTATCGCTCTCAGTGCTTTAGCACTATCTCTTTGTTAGCTTCATATCTCTTTTTTTCTCTCTCTCTACCCATCTAACACTCTCTTGATCTTTAGCAGCTGTTTTCAAACAAGATCAAAAGGGATTTCCTACATATTTGCTGTAATGTCACATGTAATCCTCATTCAAACAGAGCTGGGTTTTGTATTGCATTGTGACTCATTCAGTCGGAGCTTTACATGGATTGGAGCCATTTAAGTATTTATTTTTAAGGCAGTGCAGTCAATGCTAAACCTGTGCAAACAAGAGGCATGTCCATTCACAGAAAGGCCACAAAATAAGTGTAAAAGGATAGATTTAGACATTTATGATTAAAAGTGTGTGTGTCTGGGATAATGTGTATTTGCACACTCGTGTATGTTATATCGGTGTGTAACTGTGTTGTTCTCCATCAGGTGTGTATTGTGTACTCAGTGTGGAGCCACGTCGCCTGGCCTGCGCTGTGAGTGGCAGAATAACTACACGCAATGTGGTCCGTGTGCGAGTCTCACGGTTTGTCCTGTGTGCGCACGTAGCTACAGACAGGAAGAGCTCATCCTACAGTGCCGGCAGTGTGACAGGTGGGTGGCACTCCATCATGCCAAATGCCATAACGGCAGAATAAAAAAGTATCCTGGGAAATGGCTCAGCAGTAGATTAGTACATGAATAAACGCAGGTGTTGATGGGGGAAAATATTCATCACGTTGAGCATGTGATATTTGCTTGCTTTGTGACTGGTTGTGAATGTGGTCTAATCATGACGTTTGGTCTGCAGGTGGGTTCATGCCTCATGTCAGGGGCTGAACTCTGATGAAGAGGTGGAGAGTGCAGCAGATGAGGGCTTTGACTGCTCTCTATGTAGAACACATACCATGTCCACACCTGGTAAGACATGAACACATATTTTCAAAAATCACATTTAATCAGTATGTGTTTGTAGTTTGGATTGAGTTTGTAAATTGATTTCATGCCTCGATCTGTTTGTTCAAACTACAAAGAACTAAGCAGATTTGATTTGGATATGCCAAAAAATCTGATTTTTTGCTGCGTGGCTGAACAAAAATGCCCTAATCGCAGCTTCAGGTGAATGTGCTTCAGGAATTGTCTCTTGTTGATTCCTGTATGATGTGCATGTTGATGCCCAATTTTTTTCTGTAACAGATGGACACTAGAGTGTTTTGGTCAATGAAACTTTGTTCCAGCAAAATGTGGTTCATTAAAAAAAGCAGATGGACTGAATTTTAAATCAAGCTGCAACCTGTTCATGTGAATTAAGCAGCAGATAATGTAATCTGCCTTTAATGGCTCCAGACTGTCCTCTTATCAATAAATAACTAAACAAATGACTGTGAATACGCAGTGTTAACCTGAAATAAGTCAAGCTTCCGTCTTGCTTTTGTGTTGTTACAGGTGGCACAGTGGCAAAGCTCATGGACATCAACGAGCCTCCTGTAGTGGCACAGATTCTTACGAAAGTCAAGGAAAATGGTATTAATGCTTTTTTTCATTATTTAACTTAGCTGTGTAAGTTATGTTACTTAAATTGCTGAAGTGTCAGAGCGACAGTCATCATTGCTGTGTTCTGTTCTGTGCCAGAATTCCAGCGGACTTACACTCAGGATGGTGTGTGTCTGACTGAGTCAGGCTTGTGTCAGCTCCAGAGTTTATGTGTCCAGGCCGCCCGCCGCAGACGACCCAAACCCAAACTTAAGCTGAAGATCATCAATCAAAACAGTGTGGCTGTGTTGCAGACAACCCCTGATCCCCAGTCTGAGCTCTTCAGGGATGGAGACATGGACGACAGTAGAGGTAAAGAATGTGTTTGTGCTTAAAATTGACTTTTCCATTTCTTTTCTTTTTTTTATGTTAGCCCTGCCCCAAACTCTCACCATTGGTCGAATGAGTGCTAACGTGCTGGGTTGGTCAGGATGCCCAAAGAAGCTCAAATTATTGTCTCTACATATTAAAATGGGCTAAGAAAGTGTTTTAACATGAAAACATTGCACACATCACATTTAAAAAAGAAAAAAAAAAGTTAATCAAGCACTACGGCTAGACCATTAGATTTTGTTTTCAGGCATCATTCTTGAATCAAACCATTGTTCTTTTAGTGTCATTGATATACTGTTATTGTTTTTGTGGTAACACTTTACGTGAAGGGGTGTGCATAAGACTGACATGACACCTTCATAATCATGACATGACACATGTCATGAATATGAAGGAGGTTTTATGCATGTTTATGACAACTGTCATTAAGTGTCATTCGCTCAGTTATGTCATTTTTAATGCAAATATGACATTATTTGACCTAACCCTAACCTAACCCTACCTCTACCTTACCCCCAACCATAGCCCATAACAAAGACATCTCAAACAATGTCATATTTGCATTAAAAATTACATAACTGAGCAAATGACACTTTAATGACAGTTGTCATAAACATGCATAAAAAACCTTCATATTATGTAGGTGTCATGTCATGATTATGAAGGTGTCATGTCAGTCTTATGCACACCCCTTCAAGTAAAGTGTAACCAATAGTTGTTGTGTACATGTACTGTACCCTAAAAAGTATGTTGTTGAATGGATATGACGAATTGTTGCTTTACCTTTGTCTTTTTAAACATGTACGTAATAGCATCCAGCCACCAGGACTTTTGCCATCTTATGAACAATCTTTATTTACAATTATACAAGAAAGTAGTGGGTTTACTGAAGGGAAAAGATGACCAGATGAAGAAGGCAAGAAAAAAAGCAAAGCTTTCCTATGGATGAAACAATGCATTCTGACCATTTCTCCTGAAGCACTTTGAGATCAGTGTTTTTCTTTTGTCTAAAAAAAACACATCACAGGTGACACAGAGCAAGTCCATATGTATTCCAGGGCTAAATAATATGTGACTTTTCTTCTGAGGAAACTTCTAATAGAGGTAATTCTTCAGTCAACCTCATTGGAGTCAAGAATAAACCCTGGCTTTGGTTTATTGATCCCTTACAACTATCAACACAGTAAATGAGGTAATTTTGTTTGGAAATGCGCAAAGAGGGTTGTGTTGTCTTTAACAACTTCATCTTTACAGCAGGCAATTAATGTTAGCTGTCCTAGCAGGCTACACTTACACACCCTGATCTGTTGTGAGTGAACAAACAAATGGAAGAACACAAGGTCTGAATAAGATGGGCAATTCACAAAAAAATGGATTGCGACGAATGATAGCGCCAAATCCACTAAAGGAATTGACCCCAATGCAAATCACCCCAATATGTTGTGCTTAACATAATTTTTCAATCTTGCTGAACACTTCTGAGCTCTCATGATGAGCATGATCTGCTATAGTTTACTAAGGCCACAGAATCACCATATTTTGATCCCAAACACCCGAATGGCACTTTAAATGCTTAAAGTGTGCTCAACCAGGGATTGTATTTGAATTGTAAGTCTGGTCATAATGATCTTCATTATTTGATGAATTTCTGCTATATGATCAATAAAAATGTACACAAATATGTAGCAAGCAACGGAGCTATTTTTTTATGTAAACTATATAATGAGCCTAACTGACAAAGAATGGAGGCATGTTGGAGCTGAAAAGAATGACAATGACTTTTGAGACTATTATAAAAAGTGTTGCGCTTAAATCAATCAGTCAATCAATCAATCAATGATGGTGCAACTGTAAATTAGCCCATGTAGCATATGATTTTAATAATAATAATAATAATAATAAATAACCACAATAATAATACACTATTTAATACCATTTAATAGTTCAGGATCTGTAGTTTTGTATTTTTTATGTTTTTGAAAGAAGCCTCTTATGCTCACCAAGGCTGCATTTAATTGATTAAAAATACAGTAAATTTCAATTAATGGAGTAATGGAGTTTTCAGTGTCACATGATCCTTTAGAAATCATTCTAATATGCTGATTATAAATAAATAAACATTTCTTATTTTTATCAATATTGAAGATATTTTTGTAAACCACACACACACTCATTGCATTTCAATTAATATTATTTTAATATTTATGTATGATATATTATTAATATATTCATTGTATTCTTACTTTCTAAGTAAACAAACAGTTAGATGCTGTGTGGTTTTTTACACTTCACAGCTGTAGATTCCTAGATTAATTTGACTTAAAGATCAATAAAATTCATTTTAAACTTTATAAAATATGACTTGCTCTTGGTCTGCCATCACAGCAACTGCATTAAAAAGTTGAATTTATTGAAGTGCAGACGTCTTTGCTAACGATGAGAAAAGAATCCATAAACACCTTTGAAATCAGTTGTCTTGAAAATGATGCAGGCGCAGTATTAGGGCTCCTTAAATGGAGTCCAGAAAGAGTCCTGAACAGCCAAATACCACTTGGGAAATAAACATCTTGAAATAGGCATGGGGCCAGGAAATGGATTTCATTGCAGAACTAATCAACACAGGGCCGTTTTAGAAGGGAACCATTTAGATTTGGATTGGATCTTTACTGACATTGGAGTTATCAATGTGTCTCATGCCAGCCAGCGTAATTTGATCCTCGATGTCCACACCAAAGCCTGACAGAATGTCAGCGGCTCCAGCTAAGACTTGTGCTGTGAGTTTGGCACTGTATAAAGCGGACTAACCAGAGTTAGTCATCACATCTTTCCACTGATGTGGTTTGATTGGAATTCAGATGATCTTTCACTAGTATCATAGGCAATCTGTCAGCACATACTCAGGCTACAAACGCATGTCATGTGTGAAGTTGAATTCTGTTTAGGATTCTTCACAATGTAGAAACTTAAGCCATTTATTCCACTGGAAGATAAAAAAAAAAAATTATGCCTCTCATAAAGCCGCTGCTGCAAGCCCCAGTGAGAGTGAATCCATAAGCTGAACTGAATTTGGTAAGATCTGAAGACATGGGCACATACTTGTCTTGCCAATATATGTGTTAAACTTTAAGACTGTCCCATGTTACTATTTCAGAGATTTTCTCTCTGCCATCAGTTTGTCATTGTGCAATCTCTCAGATTTTATGTAATGTACATTTTTCTATTCATCAAAGAATCCTGAAAGAAGCATTACAGTTTCCACAAAAATATTAAATTAATCTGAGAATTCAATGCTGTAAAAATCACAAAGCAACAGTTTGTGTTGACTTTAGTAGAATAAGATTCATTTATTTATAATGTTATACATCAATGTTAGAATAACATAGATTGATATTCAATGTACATATACGGTTTTCAAAAACATACTGTATTTGGCAGAACAACTGTTTTCAACACTGAAAATAAAAAGAAATGTTTCTTGAGCATTTTAGAATGATTTCTTCATGTCATGATTATGAAGGTGTCATGTTAGTCTTATGCACACCCCTTCAAGTAAAGTGTAACCGTTTTGGTTAATATTTTGAATTAGATTTTATTTTTATATTTTCTGTTTTCATTTTAATTTTATTTAAAGTTTTAGTGATTTTGTTATTTTTTGATATATATATATGTCTACATATGTATTTAAGTTTTAGTGTAGCTTAAACACATATTTTATATATATAATTTTAATTTATAGTTTTTAATTTTAGTAATTGTTATTATTTTATTTATTTGTTTAATCATTTTATTTTTAGCTAATGTTAATAACCCTGAATTGAACAAATTTAATTTTTTTAAGTCTCTGGCTATGCCGTTATTGTGTGCCACTTTGGTGATGGTTGTGAATTAGTGATGACGGCCATCACAGCTGAGCATAACCGAGAAAGAGAGAATAATCTAGAAAGTAGATTTAAAAAATAAAAGATTTGTTGAAAATGTAGAAAACAGAGTGGAGTGATTGGAGAGAGAGAGAAATCGGCAGGAAGGTGAGCCATGTAATGAACTTGACTTGGAGAGAGAAGAGAGTCGTTGAAAACAGCAGTCAGCAAATTATACCTGCCTTGGCATTTCAGTGATCAGAGGCTGGGCGGCTCTAACTGAATTAATGGCCAACCCCTCCATCGTAGCACCAGTCTGAGAGAGCAAGCAGGGGATAATGGGGAGGAATGCGGCCACAAGTTTAACCCCCTCACTGCCAGACATCATATATAAAATAGCAATTTATAATTTTAAACTAAAGGCCTTGAATAACTCCAGCTTCTGGGTTAGCATTAAGAGTTGAATTCTAAGAATTAAATGCATGATTATACTGTTGATTCAATTGAATTACACCCCATTAAGAAGAACACATTGTGCTGCAAAAATGCTGGAGATATTTAGTTTATTTTGTGTGTGTGTGTGTGTGTGTGTGTGTGTGTGTGAAAGAGTTTTTTTTTACACATTTTTACTGCTAGAAAATCACAAACAATGTTTTAAATTAAAACATTTACAGGGCTTAAAAATTCTGAACATCATATTAAAGAAATAGAAAAGTACAAAAACAATAGAAAATTTTGTTGAAGATTAAATGTCTTGTTTCATCTTTTGTTCAAACTGACTTAAAATATGGCTTTTTAAATTTTGTTTTGTATCCTATTTGTGGAATGTGCCAAGCATTTCTCTAAACAATACTTTGCTGTTATTTTAGTGCACCAGTCTTTCCATCTTTCTTTGTTTTTGTGATCTTCATACAAGTCAGATGGCATTGAATGCAAATGTGTGTGTTGTTTTTATTGTATGTGTGTGTTCTGTGGTTATTAATGTCATCAACTGAACCAGACAGTCTAGTGAGTCCTGCAAGCTGTGCTTTGTCTATGTGTCTTTGTGAGGTTTAGAGAATATTCTGTCAGCATCTAGAGTGCTCTATATTGTTTGGCCGCATTGCAGAGGGCGACCCGATGGACTGTGATGGGAAATCTGACTCCAGCCCCGAGTGTGAGCACTGTGATGACCACCTGAAAGGGGCCGACGGCAGCGACAGCAACAAGAAGAGGAAGAGGAAGCCATACAGACCGGGTGAGAGAGCGAAAGAGAGAAAGGTGCACTTATCGGAAAGGACAGCTCCACTGGACTGTGAAATAGTGCGGCTGCAAATTCTGGACCTTAAATAGCATCCCACAGTGCTTTGCTCTTTAAAGCTCCTTGCCGGGGAGAACTCCGGAAAGAATGTTCTCTCTGAGCTTTTTTCTGACTAAAGAAGTAATCTCTTTAAAGCAATGTCCTTTTTAAGCACTACCTTCCATTTCTTTAAAAAAAATGGATACAGTATAGACGTGTATTTGCACAGCTTTTTCGTCACATCACCCCTTTAGTTGCATCTGAGTTCAGTGTTAGCGTCTGTTTCCTCTGTCTTTCTTTGATAGACAAACTTACTATTTAGTGGTGTTGGTTAAGACAAGAGTCACTGTTACTATTGCTCAGGGTTAGTGTTCTAAAACAAATATAGTTCATTTTTTGGATAGAGATGAATACATACAAATGAAAAAATGTTTTGAGATTAGAGAAGCAGTGTTCAAGAGCTCTTTTTTTTTGTTTTTGTTTAGTCTAGTATTTTATTAAATTTTGTTCTGAACCCTGTTCTTCCCATTTAAATGTTTACACTACTTACAGTACATAAACCAACCCAAGTGTCTTTCCTCACTCTGTGTCCATGTGGTGGACCGTGGTGGAGTGTGGGGGTTGTTGGGTCAGATTCAGCCAGTGTGGTGCAACCAGAAATAGACTTGCCTGAAATGGTTGCTCCAGGAATGTAGCCAAGATGAATCACCCTCTCCTGGCCCAAAGCTAATACGTCATCCTGAATTATAGAGATGAATGTCAAGACGTCACTGTCAGAGTCCCACGTTATTAATTCCTGATTGCATTCATTATCTAGTTTAGGGGTCCAGCAGCTGTATTTTTTTTTAACTGACACTATTTTAAGTTAAATTAGATTTTGGTTTCCCATCTTCCCTCTATAGGTATTGGTGGGTTTATGGTGCGTCAGAGGAGCAAAGCAGGTCAGGGGAAAGGCAAGCGGTCACTCAGTTGGAAAAACTCCACAAGCTCGCTTACAGAGAACTTCACAGGAAAGGAACAAGGTATGGTCTGGACATCTCAGGTTTTCATGTATATTTATTTTGGTATACTCTTAGTTGTTGCATCAAGTTTATCTTTTCACCTGGTTGGAATGAACCAGACACTCCTGTGGATGGGACACCCATCGTCAGTGAGCCTCTGGAGAAAGTCAAGAAGAGATACAGGAAGAAAAAAACCAAACTTGAGGAGGCCTTCCCCTCGTACATGCAGGTCAGTCCCACAAATATTCATTAAAAGTGTTTCTCCACTGAATTCTGGAGCATTTTTGTGGCTTATTGTTTTTTTTTTTTGAGGATACTCTGCCTCTCTTGTCTCCTCAGAGGAAAATGTCCCTAAAGCTAATAATAATTTGTACACTACTTCGGACTGTAGATAATTGTTTTATAGTAGTTGATTGTTTGCCATATATTTGGGGGTTTAAGAGTAATAATTGTTTTATTGTTGAAGGGGGCCACCATTTGAAAAAGTTTATATATATATAATATATATATATATATATATATAT